>NW_017672470.1:104865-186639 GCF_001879085.1 Nicotiana attenuata
CGGAGATGGCCGTGGAACTCGAATCGACAGAGGTCTGGACATAACCCTTCATGGTCGAGTCATGGAGCTTCAGTCAACCAAACGTGAGGAGCCATAGGTGGCTTGGTGAGTGGTGAAACCACCATGGATCTAGGTTAGAGGGTGACCAGAGAAGATGAACATGATTCATCGGAGAGGAGGGGGTGGGGAAGGTTCTAGAGAGAACCAGAGGTTAGAGAGATAGAGACGAGTGAGGGAAAAATGAGGGGTATTGGGGGTCGTTTGGTTTAATTTAGGTAGGTTAAACGGGGACCGTTGATCTGAATGATCAACGGTCCAGATTGGACGGGGTAGGTGGGTCGGGTAGGATAATTGGATTGGGCTGGGTATTGGATTGGTCTAACTTAGGTTGGGGCTTGGGTTTAATTAGGCCAAATTAGAAAGCCAAATGTGGCTATAAGTTAAATAGCCTCTTTTTCCTTCTTAATTTATAAAAAATAATAAACAAATTTCTGGAAACAAATTAAAAGTACTAAAATGTCTTATAATATATAATTATTAAATTAAAAATATAAAATCCCATTTTATAAATATGAGACGGATTTAAACTTAAAAATGGCTAATATTGCAATTATGCAATTTTATCCTTAAAAATACCAAATAAAAATGTGTAAAAAATATCTTAGCCATATTTTAGTACAAACATAAGAATCCAACAAATGAATCACCAAAAATGATAATTTTAGGGACCATCATTGGGTTTTTCTTGATAAAATAGGGCAGTAAATTGATTTAAAAATTTTTGAAAAATTAAGGAAAAATAATAGGACCTTGGGATGTACTTATATATGCCTATATAGCTATTTTGAGGGTACTTTGCATATTTAAAAAAAATACAGGGAAAAATTGGGTATCAACAGCTGCCCCTCTTTACCCGAAAAGGATGAAAGAGTTATCGGGTAAAGATATGATGACCGATTTTGACCGGATGAAACGGCTTGAAGAGGTTTGGCCATGCCCTGACTTCTGAGCTGCCTACATATCCCTGGTCTTACAAGAATAAGGCCATATGTAGTTCGGGATCTGTCGGCGGAGTATGCCGATGGAGACCTTTCAAGAACGGACGCAATATTCAGGTTAAGGTCTAATAGGGCTGCGGGAACTGGAGCGGAATTGCTCCTGCCGAGATGGCCGTTACTCGCCGGTTTACCTGCAAATAAGTAAATACAGGCATAGATTGTAAATTTAAACATGATGCAAATTCCCATTGGACCATGAACGCTGTCTTTGGGACGGTTAGGATGACGTCCTCAGACCATGATGTCCTGGGCCATGAAGCGTATAATAAAGGATTCGCAGGCCATGAAATGATGCTCTCGGGCTATGAGAATGATGCCTCCAAACCATGATGCCTTTGAATAATGATATGCAAGAGATTAAAGGGATCTTCGGGCCATGACATGGTGTTCTCGGGCTATGTAAATGGTGCCTCCGAACGATGACGCCCTCAGATAATTTGGCAATCTTTCAGCCCATGAGATGCAGTGTTTGGTGATCTTTCAGCGATGCAAGCGTAAATAAAGTGGCGATCTTTCAGCCATGCAAACGTAAATAAAGTGGCGATCTTTCAGCCATGCAGCGTAAATAAAGTGGCGATCTTTCAGCCATGCAGATGGAGACAATGCTTAGTCTCGGAAGACAGAATGGTAGCCTTATGCAATGCAATAGGTGGTGATCTTTCAGCCATGGAAGCGTAAATAACGTGGCGATCTTTCAGCCATGCAAACGTAAATAAAGTGGCGATCTTTCAGCCATGCAGATGGAGACAACGCTTAGTCTCGGAAGGCAGAATGGTAGCCTTATGAAATGCAGAGGATGCAGATGGAGGTAGAGCTTAACCTCAGAAGGCAGAATGGTAACCTTATGCAATGCAAAGAATGCAGATGGAGACAGAGTTTAGTCTCGGAAGGCAGAATGGTAGCCTTATGCAATGCAAAAGAATGCAGATGGAGACAGAGTTTGCAGATGGAGACAGAGTTTAGTCTCGGAAGGCAGAATGGTAGCCTTATGCAATGCAAAGAATGCAGATGGAGACAGAGTTTAGTCTCGGAAGGCAGAATGGTAGCCTTATGCAATGCAAAGAATGCAGATGGAGACAGAGTTTAGTCTCGGAAGGCAGAATGGTAGCCTTATGCCGGAAGTAAAAAGGCAAATGATAATGGAGTTTTTCTTAGCTGATAGCAGGTTGCGACATTGTGACTGCTGGGGACATTGTGCCTGTTAGGGACACTGTCGTGTGCATATAGCAACTGTGGGTAAGTGCAACGATTCTGAGAGTTGTATTTCTGAACAATGTTTGTCTCGTGAGTGTATAGTATCTCTGTGATTTTCCAACTTGAATGCCTGCATCTAAAGAAAAGGTGTGAGTTTTGTAGAGGGGGAAGGTTAGTGATATTGTATGTATCGTTGGGGTAGCGTTGCTAAACAAGCAATTTCGGAAATAGACATGCATGATTTAGCAAAAAATATAACATAAATGCATAATTAAGAATATCTTTCTTTAGATGAACCGACGACCGTGACGTGGTTCAAGACATTGCAACCTTTCTTGCTACAGAATTTTGAGGGACCTCCTCAAAATTCTGCCCCAATTTACTAGGCTGCTGCTTCTGACGGCTGCTTGCGGCGAATGGTTGAAATCACTTCAGAATTTTGAGGGTCCTCCTCAAAATTCTGCCCCAGTTTCCAATAGCGGGGGAAATGAAAATTTTATTGCATTGTGACCGAACCCAAGGGTTGCCTACGTATCCCCTCTTAAACGGGAATTAGGTCAGGTGTAGTTCAATGTTACATCATACAAGGAAAGCATAATGGTTACACGTAGTATCTCTTGACTGCGTCTGAATTGATCGGCTTTGGCCAAACTTCTCTGTCCATTTCTGCAAGTATGAGGGCTCCTCCTATTAGAACCCGGTGAACCATGTATGGACCCTGCCAGTTGGGAGAGAACTTCCCTTTAGCTTCATCCTGATGCGGGAAAATTTTCTTCAACACCAGCTGCCCCGGTGCAAACTGTCTTGGCTTGACTCTTTTATTGAAGGCTCTGGACATTCTGTCCTGGTAAAGTTGACCATGGCAAACCGCATTCATTCTCTTTCCGTCTATAAGGGCTAGCTGCTCGTAGCGACTCTTCACCCATTCTGCATCGTCGAGCTCAGCTTCCTGTATGATCCTTAAGGAAGGAATTTCTACCTCGGCAGGAATGACTGCTTCTGTACCATAAACCAGCATATAGGGGGTTGCCCTAGTTGATGTGCGGACTGTGGTGCGATACCCTAGCAAAGCAAATGATAACTTCGCGTGCCACTGCTTATGCTTCTCTATCATTTTCCTTAGTATCTTCTTGATGTTCTTATTGGCGGTGGCAACTCTTGAATAGCTTTGACCTTTGATAGATCCAGTTCTATTCCACGGCGACTTACAATGAACCCAAGTAGTTTCCCGGCAGAAACCCCGAACGCACATTTTGCGGGATTCAGTTTCAGGTTGTACCTTCTCAGTCTATTGAAGAATTTCCTCAAATCTTCCATGTGATCAGTGGCCTTCTTTGACTTAATGATGACGTCGTCTACGTACACCTCGATCTCCTTGTGTATCATATCATGAAAAATAGTAGTCATGGCCCTCATATAGGTGGCCCTTGCATTCTTTAACCCGAATGGCATCATCTTGTAGCAGTACATCCCCCACGGCATAATGAAAGCCGTTTTCTCAGCATCTTCTTCGTCCATCCAGATCTGATGATATCCAGCAAAACAATCTACAAATGATTGCAACTCGTGCTTGGAGCAATTGTCAATCAAAATGTGTATGTTTGGCAAGGGGAAGTCGTCTTTTGGACTGTCCCGGTTGAGATCCGGTAGTCGACACAGACTTTGACCTTCCTATCCTTCTTCGGTACTGGCACAATGTTGGCTAACCATGTTGGATATTCTACTACCCTGAGAACCTTAGCTTTGACCTGCTCTGCTTAGTGACTTCTTCCTTGATTTTTAGACTCATATCAGGCTTAAACTTTCTGAGCTTCTGCTTTACCGGTGGACATGTCGGATCAGTTGGTAGTTTGTGTGCCACAATAGATGTACTCAGACCAGTCATGTCATCGTACGACCAGGCGAATATGTCCTCGTACTCCTTTAGGAATTCTGTGTATTCTTCCTTTTTTGATGGTGACAAATGAACGCTGATTCGTGTTTCTCTGACATTTTCTGCATCTCCCAGGTTAACAATCTCAGTCTCGTCCAAATTGGACTTAGGTCTGTTCTCAAAATTCTCAACTTCTTTAACAATCTCTTCCGGTATATCATCTTCCTCTGAATCTATGTCCGTTTGTTGCGTTGTCTCATTGCATGTCACAGTCATCGGTTCATCAAGATAAGTAATAGTAATGCTGTATAAATAAAGTAATGAGATAAAATAATAATAGTAAGATTTATAAGGAAACCGAAATGCTTTGATAAATTCCATAACTGTTTTGGACATTCGAAGATCTTATTGCAAAAATTTAAAATGCGAAAGGAAAGTCAACTAGTAAAATAAAAGATAGTGCATGATGCTTGTTCAGCCTTGCTACCCCGAGGCTCGCCGGGCTCTGGTGGTGTTGATAGTCCAGTTATTGAGGCGTGCTCCTCTGCTTACAGCTAGTATGGAAGGGCCTTCCTCCCCCCCTCGAAAACGACACAACAATCCATGTCATCGTCTTCCAGGAACAAATTCCTCACTGCTGCCAGTGCTTCTTCTTCTTCTGACCCAAGCGTGGTATTGGCTGCTCCAATGGGTAGTAGGGACCGCGCCATGGTGGAGACCAGTTGTTGAATTCCTCCCAGGTGTACTCATATCCAGACCGAAAGTGGTGCCATGCTTCTTGAGCTTTATGGGTTTAGCGATTCCTTGGAGGTTCTTGCCAAGCCCTTCACCCGGTTCGTACCCACTCCAATTCAATATGCTCTAGATTTTGTTGTCCCACTATTTGTCCTTGTCAACGGTGTTGACTCACTCGATGTGGTGATAGGTCTCCCCACCTATCTTTTGTCGTCGTGAATGATCACCTCCTGGTGATTCCACTCAAACTTCACTGCCTGATGTAGCGTGGATGCTACGGCCCCCGCGGCATGAATCCATGGTCGTCCCAACAACAAATTGTAAGATGCCGGCACGTCTATCACTTGAAAATCCACATCGAACCAAGTAGGCCCCATTTGCAAACACAAGCTAATTTCCCCAATGGTAGACCTTTGAGAACCGTCGAAAGCTTTGACATTGATGGCCCCGTCCTTGATCTCATGTAGCCCTTTTCCCAATGTCCTGAGTGTTACCAACTGACAAATGTTGAGACTGGACCCTCCATCAATCAGGATTCTGGTGATAAAATAATCTTTACATTGCACGGTGATGTGCAACGCCTTGTTGCGACTCAACCCTTCTGATGGCAGCTCATCTTCGTGAAAAGTGATCTTGTGACTTTCTAATACCTGTCCTACCATATTTTCCATCTCTCCTCTGGTGATGTTGCTCGGTACATATGCCTCACTCAGCACCTTTAACAAGGCATTCTTATGTGCATCAGAATTTTGTAGCAAAGCTAGGATAGAGATTTGTGCCGGTGTTTTGTTCAGCTGGTCAATGACCGAGTATTCCTTGGCTTGTTTCTTTCTCCAGAGATCATCGGGTCCCATTTCAATGATGGTTGGCCGACTAGAGGTGTGCTTGCTTGACTCGGTCAAATGCTCCGGGGTATAAACTCTACCAGTTCTCGTCATATCCTGTGCCGCAATAGCTTCTCCGAACATAACCTTGCCTTTCCTTCTTGCCTCGGCTGTGTAGTCCCATGGTATAGCCTTCGTATGGAATGGTGTTATGGCTGACATTTCCACTAGAATTGGCGTGGCTATCTTTACTCCGAACGACGCCTGCACCTTAAGCGGTAAAACTGCAACTTCGAATGGTGTAGGTGCCTTTGCTGGAGACACGAATTCGACCTCAATTGGCGCGGGCGTCTTTGCAGATGGTGGCGCTTCAAACTCCAGCGGTATGGACATATTTACCTCGGCATCCCCAGAGGGCTGAATCTGGACTATGATCGGATTAAGGGTGACTATTGGTTGCTTTGGATTATCACCTTCTGTGATCAAACCGATCGATCCCTTGGGGTCCCAATCATCCTCTATTTCAATCATGTGAACGCCTCCACCCTTGTGATCTGGCAGAGGGTTATTGCGGACATTCGAAGCAGGCTCTTTTGCCACAATAATCTTGTTAACAATCAAAGTCTGGATCTTATCTTTCAGAGAGCGGCATTCATCAATGGCGTGTCCTTTCATGCCGGAATGGTATGCACAAGACTTATTTGGATTAACCCACTGAGAAGGGTTTTCAGGAGCAGCAGGGACAAGGGTGACATAACCAGTAGTTTTGAGTCTTTCATACAACTGGTCGATAGGTTCAGCAATGGCCGTGTACTGTTTTGGGGGTCTTCGATCAAAGTTTGGTCGAGGTCTAGGAAAATTTTGGCATGGAGGAGGGGATTGGTAGTGGGATGGTTGAGTGTTGTAGGCTTGGTAAACATGTGCTGGTTGGGAGTATTTGGGTGAAGTGGGCTGATATGCGGGAGGTGATTCATAAGTGAGTGGTGGAGTTTGGTAATAGGGTGAGGGTGCTTGGTAGTTTGGGGTAGGCCGATATGTGATTGGAGGCATTGGGTATGTTTGGTATTTGATGGGAGATTTGGTTCTCTGTGCCACCATTACGGCTCCTACGTCCCTTTTCTTGGACACACCGTTTGACTGTAAGGCCTTGTTTGTAGCTTGCAAGGCTTCAAAATTCGTAACCATACCGCTTTTGATGCCTTCTTCGATTCTTTCTCCCAGCTTGATAATGTCAGAAAATTTGTGGCCTTCGATCATCATAAGCCTCTCATAATACTGTGGGTCTTGGGCCCGAACGAAGAATTTGTTCATTTGCTCTTCTTCCAGAGCAGGCCTAACCTTAGCAGCTTCTGACCTCCATCGAGTAGCATACTCACGGAATGTTTCTGTGGGTTTCTTCTTCAAATTTTGAATATAGAACACATCTGGTGCATTCTCTGTGTTGAACCTGAATCTGTCCATAAAGTCGGACGCCATGCTTACCCAGTTCGACCACTTCTTCGGATCTTGGCTAATGTACCAAGAAAAGGCATATCCCTTCAAACTCCTCATGAAAAGCTTCATGCGGATTTTCTCGTCTTTTCCTACTCCAACCAGCTTGTCACAGTATGTTCTCAAATGGACCCTTGGATCTCCTGTACCATCAAACATCTCGAACTTAGGAGGTTTGTACCCCTCGGGAAGTTCGACATTGGGCTGTATGCAAAGATCTTCGTAGTTCAGCCCTTCAATTCCCTTACTTCCTTCAACGCCTTGAATTCTGCTAGTCAACTTTTTAAGCTCTTCGGCCAGGTTTCTAATGAGCAAGTCCTTATCATCGGACTCGGGTGTGCTTGAAATGGGCTGGGTGGAGTGCGGCACGGTCTCCACGTAGATGGGGGTATTATGTTGGCAGTGGTCATTTGTGGAGTTCTGGAGCTGTGGGATGAGCAGTGGGGTGTTATTTGAGGTATGGCAGGTATTGCAGTGGTGGTGAGGAATGGGATGGTTTTGTTGCTTTGGGATATTTTGTGGAGGTACAGGATTCTGAGTATTTGGGAAAGTAACCTCTGGAGTAGTGAGGGAAAATGACAGATTTGCGAGATTCCGGACTTGATCATGTTCTTCCTGAAACTTCAACAGCTTTTGTTCTAGTTGGGATGCATTTTCCTTGGGGACCAGAGTACCGTGACCATGAGTGACCTCTACCCGTTCAGTTGAGTTCTCCTTTCTGGCATTGTTCAAATCTTCCATTTTTCCTTTGTTCTTGTGCTTGACAGGACTAAGAGGAGGAGTAGGTGGAGGGCCCCTGGATCTCGTAAAGTATGATGATGTTGCCAGAGTTCACGAACTAACCTTTGTGGAGGGGAATAAATAAACAAAAGTAAAAACAAAAAGGTAACAAGTTAGTGAGGATCATAAAAAAAAGCGTTGCGATATTTAAACACATAGTGCAGAATGTAAACCGTGTCCTAATTTGGGGACCTCTTTGTGCCCGAGGTAGGCCTAGCGACAAATTAATTTGGAGAACTCAGAATGCTAAATGCCTTATTTTATTGATAGAAAATAAGACGAATCCCAAATCGACACTAAATAACAGGAAATAAAAGTCATTAATGGCCATTGGCCTTATTACATTTTATAAAAAGAAGAAAACTCCTATCTATTTGGTCCCAGAAGAACCTTCCCCAGATTCGGCATCCTTGGCTCCTTCGAACAGCCTCCCCAACTCGCGAAGTCCCAGCAACAGGTATGCTACGGACCTTTCACAATCCCAAAAGAGAGTAGCAGCTTCTATGATCTTGTTGTTGGGTTGGATTTCCAGGAGGGAGGGTAGATTCCCTAGATATTTTCTGACAAGAGTCTGGTCACTGGAATGAAGATCTTTCCACCAGCTTAGCAGTCTCGGATGGATGTTGGTAACCATGCCGAATCTGGGGATTTCGTGCCTCATTATCTGCAAGAAAGTAAGGTTAGGCCCTTTCCCACCCTACTCGACTATTTAACATCAATAATTGGCATAAAAGCATTTAGTTCTCCAAATAAATGGACAGAACGTGATAATGTCCGTTTGGGTCTTAGGGAAACCCAGTGGACTTTGGGCAAGGCTATCTTAAAGAGTCATTATGCGGACAACATAACTGACTTGGCTAGGTTTGACCATGATGCATGCATAGTTAAACAGAGTGAGGTTTCTATGGGGTTTTAGACTGGTACCCTTGAGCGGACAACTCAAGGGGGAAAGGCACGGAACCGTCGACTACACCGTTGATCGACTGGTTTTACCGCAAATATGCCATTTCCGGATTTAGGGGGTAATAATATCGGAAGAGCGCAACCACTCATTATAAGCGTTGCTATGATATTTTGTTTGGCACGAGTGGAATATGATGTTGAAAATATGCAGTTGCAATAATTTAAAAAAGTTGTCACGTATTTACACGTTCATAAAGCAATAATTACAATAATTTAAAACAGTAATAAATGGACGCAGTAAAGGAAAGCAGTAAAAGAAATAAGGGAAAGAAACAAAAAGACAAGTTAGTTTTGTAGTAGAAGAAGGAATTAAATACTTGAAGGCATTAAGCAAATAAAGACATATAAAGAAGCGTAAAGTCACAATAATAGCCTGAAATGATAAAAGCCTAAAAGAAATCCCCAGCAGAGTCGCCATGCTGTCGCACCCCCTTTTTCTCGCGAAATCGGGTTTATGACATTTGGGAGGACAACTCGTTCCCTTTTGGAGAATTGGGTTTGATTTGAAGAGTCGCCACCTAATGATTAAAGTGCATTAGGACACTAAGAAGGGTTTGATTTGAATAACCAGAGATTGGGTAAGGGCTTGAAATTATCCCAAGGGGAAGGTGTTAGGCACCCCTCAGGATCCACTAGTGTAGTTCCCGGCCAAACTATTGTTGTGAACTTAAGCGCAAATAACACATAGGCAAATAAAGACTTCAAGTAAGAGGGGATTTTCACATAATGGTTACAAATAAACAAAGTTAGAAAGAACCAAAAGAAAGCTGATTTTTCTTAAAGAAATAGTTTGAAATTGGAGAAGAAGCAAAGAAACAAAGGGAGGGGGTCCTAGGTTTATAAATAATATGGATCACCCCACACAACATCCGGTAATCACTCCTCAGTGAGGGGCTACACGTGATGTTATCGCATGGTCATCATATCCATATCTACCCTTTCCCACCCCGTTAGGGTATTAAAGCACGGAATGGTCTCGTTTACTTATTGCATGCTATTACCCGCCCCAATCCTATCAGTCCCGGAGGCATTTAGGACTACTAATCCTAAAGGGAAGGGATATTAGGCTTGTTTATAGTTTCAAAGGCAAAACTCTAAGGCGACATACAAAAACATGTATAGCAAGTTAGGGGGAAGCACATAACAAGTAAAAGGCTCAGATATACCTCCTTTGACGGAGAAACACATAATTTAGCATGTCTTGCACATACTATTTAGGGTCTGATTAAAACTTAAAGGTTGAGGCAGACTAATTTGTTACATAGTTCAGATAAAAAGCCCGAATCAGGCCTGCCTACTGGTTGTAGCTAATAAAATCCGATTCAGTTTATAAAGTTTACCCTATGTTTTGCCTAAGTGTTGGACGAGGGTCCTATAGACATGATATCTACTGACTTCAGAAACAATGAAGTAAAGTGAATACATGAGAAAAGTTGTCAGTTATTAAAGAAAGGCAAGTTTTAGCGAGAGATCATAAGTTCTGCAACTGATGGTACGTCATTATTACTGGTTTTAGACTTATAAGTGAGTGAAGCAATTCATACTTGATTAATAGTTCCTATAGGCATGCTTTCTATTGCGTTGTTGATTTCTAAAAACTTTTATGGACATAGTAAAATCCAAAAAACCTATAACCTTGATATTTAGGTGCTGAACCTTTGTTTAAAGCCTATGAACATGATATCTAATTGCAGTTGATTATTTAAGACCTATAAACATGACTGCCTAATGAAGAATGTATATGTAAGATTCAGAAAGACCTGTAGGCATATTTTCTATATGCATATGCAGGATTCAAATTTCCAGGTAATTATAGACATGGTATCTATATGAGAGAATGCGAAATTCCTACAGACATGGTATCTATATGAGAAATGCAGAATTCCTACAGACATGGTATCTATATGAGAGAATGCAGAATTCCTATAGACATGGTATCTATATGAGAGAATGCAGAAATTCAGAAATAACCTATGCGCAGGATATCTATATGAGAGCGCGGAAATTCAGAAAGTACCTATAGGCAAGATATCTATATGAGAGCGCAGAAATTCAGAAAGTACCTATAGGCAGGATATATACCCTTCGCATACATAGTTATCCCTCCCTTTTTGACTAGCCATCCCCAATAGTTTATTACAAATTATTACAGCCCAGAAAAATAAAAGAATACATCAAAAATTAAAAAGTACAACCAAGGAGAGCCTGATTCAGACTTCCTGTCTGAAATATGAAGTAAACCAACTCCAATGAGATCATGAACCAAAGCCTTTCTCCCATTTGGATGTGTCAGAGTTCCCTAAGAGTCTCACATGGACTCCGGGCACCCAAATGTATCACCAGATTAAGACATAGTGCAGTATGGAAGGGCCAGCCCTCAAGTGTCCAAGTTCAGAGGGAACTCAAGGTCCCAAGGCAAGGCTCACAAGAGGGGGGCAGAACTTAGGGACTAAGAGAGAGTGAAAGTGCATAAATAGAGTGCTGAAAGGGGGAAAGGGAAAGGGAAACAGTTACAAACAAATACACATAGGGGTACAGGGGGAATAGGGAAGTTGAAAGAGGCCAGAGCAGGCTGTGGGAATACCCAGCAATAGGGAGTGCTAGTATGACCATAAGCCTGTTAGAACACCTTGTTTAGAGGCTGGGATCCTAAAGGATCCAATTTTAATTCATGGACAATAACTTATATATTGCCATGTAACACATAAGGGGGTAGGGAGTAGGGATTCATAGCAGAAACAAACAGAGAGAGGTCACCATACTAATTTAAATATTGAACTCTACAGAAACAGTAAGTAGACATGGATACACAAGTTGTAAAGAAACACGTTGTTGTGATGCTGAAGCTTAAATTAAGACATACCAGTTTCAAAGAAACAAATAAAGAAAAGTAGTAGGTCTTGTAAACAGGCCACAGCACAGACAAGAAGAGAGAACACTATTGTGTGTAAGTATGAGTTCAGAAGGATTGTGAATTGTCTTGAGTTTGTGAAAGGGTCGTGCCTTTATAGTGTGAAAATCAGGCAGAAATTAGGCAAGAAAGCAGTTAAGGAATTCAGAAACGGGTAAAAACTATTTGAGGAAAGAAATTAAATAAGCACTTTGTGCAAAGTAGGCGATTAGGGGTAAATACATAGAAGTTTTATTTAAGTACAGAATTTTGAAATATGTTGTTGTACAATTAAGGTAAGAAAATCAATTAGTAGCCAGTAAATCAGAGGTCAGAGATTTTTTATGAATGAACCAAGTCAGAAAAGCAGAGAAAGGTTTTTAACTTAAGTCGAGTCACAGGGAAAATCAGCAAACAAGGAAAGAAAATCAATCAGACCTATTCAGAAGGGAGTCTGAACTAATCACAAATTCGAAAGCCATTTTAGAGGGAAGTTCATCACATATAAAGAGCATACAGACATGTCAAGCATGAAAGAAGATGTCGTGTCATTGTAAAATCAGTAGAAGAATCCAGTGTAAAAAAGTTTAGGAGAGTTTAGCAAAAGTCAGAGTCGTATGAAAGACAAGGATGTCCCAACTCAGTTCAGAGACTCGAAATTGGTCTGAAGAGTTGGGGGTTTTGAAATAAAACCCTAGTTCAGGCAAATCACATAGCCAAACTTGGAAGAACCCCCAAATTCTAGGGTTTCCACCATTAATCGAGTGCAAAGATGAGAGGGCAAGTAATTAAATCGAAACAGGTTCAGAGGTCTCAGAAAAGAACTGAAACTTCTAACACGTTTCTTTCAACAATAGAAACTAATGAGAATCATGATAGAAAAGTAACATGCAGAACACAGTAGAAGAGCTCAAAGGAAACAGAGTAGAAGAAACTAATTTGAAACATAATGGGAAAATTGATAAGAACAGTAGGAGAAGCATATTAAGACGTTTTTTAGAAGAAGCTTAACCAGAACTCAGTATGTGGAACTTAATAAGAAACACTTAAGAACATAGTAAAGGAAGATACAGTAGGAGAAACACACAAGAATACAGTAGAGGAAAATACAGTAGAAGGAGCATACAAGAACACCGTAGAAGAAGCATACAAGAACATGGTAGAAGCAAAAATACAAGAACACAATAGAGGCAAATACACACAAAAAAGAAAGTTAGAGAAACATTTAAATACTTTCAGAAAAACCCTAGATCGGAAAAGAAATGGTTTTGAAAGTAGTTTTTGAAAGAAAAGCCAGGAAAATCATTTAAAATCTTAAGGAAAGCATGGATATGGAACAGATCTAAAGAGATCAGAAAAACCTCAAAATTAGGGTTTTTAGAGGAACCCAAACGACGAGAAAGGCTTGGATCTAAGCAAAAGGAGTTGAGACCAGGCTTTGAAATAGACATAGCTTGCCGGAACGGGACCGAAGATGGCCGTGGAACTCAAATCGACAGAGGTCTGGACATAACCCTTCATGGTCGAGTCATGGAGCTTCAATCAACCAAACGTGAGGAGCCATAGGTGGCTTGGTGGGTGGTGAAACCACCATAGATCTAGGTTAGAGGGTGACCGGAGAAGATGAAAAGAATTCATCGGAGAGGAAGTGGTGGGGAAGGTTCTAGAGAAAACCAGAGGTTAGAGAGATAGAGACGAGTGAGGGAAAAATGAGGGGTATTGGGGGGTCGTTTGGTTCAATTTAGGTAGGTTAAACGGGGACCGTTGATCTGAATGATCAACGGTCCAGATTGGATGGGGTAGGTGGGTCGGGTAGGATAATTAGGATTGGGATGGGTATTGGATTGGTCTAATTCGGGTTGGGGCTTGGGTTTAATTAGGCCAAATTAGAAAGCCAAATGTGGCTATAAGTTAAATAGCCTCTTTTTCCCTCTTAATTTATAAAAAATAATAAATAAATTTCTGGAAACAAATTAAAAGTACTAAAATGTCTTATAATATATAATTATTAATTTAAAAATATAAAACCCCATTTTATAAATATGAGACGGATTTAAACTTAAAAATGGCTAATATTGCAATTATGCAGTTTTATCCTTAAAAATACCAAATAAATTTATAAAAATGTGTAAAAAATATCTTAGCCATATTTTGGTACAAACATAAGAATCCAATAAATGAATCACCAAAAATGATAATTTTTGGGACCATCATTGGGTTTTTCTTGATAAAATAGGGCAGTAAATTGATTCAAAAATCTTTAAAAAATTAAGGAAAACTAATAGGACCTTGGGATGTACTTATATATGCCTATATAGGCTATTTTGAGGGTATTTTGCATATTTAAAAAAAATACAGGGAAAAATTGGGTATCAACAAAGGCTTCTGAAATGAGAATTTTCTTTCCAATTTGACTCCGAACTTCCCGGAATTCAACTCTGACCATGCCTACGAGTCATAACACCTGAAATGAAGCTGCTCATGACTTCAAACCGCTGAACGACGTGCTAGAGCTCAAAACGACCGGTCGGGTCGTTACATTCTCTCCCACTTAAACATACGTTCGTCCTCGAACGTGCTAAGAACTGTGCTGGAGTTATCCGAAATCACTGTTTAACACCTCGAGCCCCTACCCGTGCTACCACAACTCAGCTAGGCACCCTAGCTTTGATACCAACTTGTCACGACCCTAAACCCAACCCGGTCGTGATGGCGCCTCTCGTGAAGACAAGGCCAGCCGACACACCTCCAATTCACTTTAAGCAATTAAAGTAATAACTACTAAGTCTTTAATCAGAATTAAAATCCCAAAATAAGCATTTAACAGTATAATTTGCGGAAATAAAAACCAACACAGCCCGACATCGGGGTGTCACCATTCATGAGCATCTAAAATAATACTACAAATCTGAAAGTCTACTCCACTACTAAATAACTGAATCAGAAAGGAAATAAGATAGAGGGAGGTTGCACTGGGCTGCGAATCGCCAAGCAACTACCTAGTAAACCTCCGAAGATCTGCTGGAACTATCCACCCTCAGTAGCAGGACTTGTAGCGCCCGAATCTGCACGCAGAGGTGCAGGGAGTAAAGTGAGTACTTCCAACTCAGTGAGTAATAAAAATGAATGAAGACTGAACGATATAAAATCACGTTAAACACAACATTTAGCTATCAGAGGCATAACAAAAATCAGTAAACACAATTTAACAATGAAATCTCATAAAACACCTTCTTAAGCAGTTAAACAATATATAGGGAAAACAACTAGGAATAGTAAACACATAAGAACTGCCCCTCGGGCACAATAATCATCAGTATCAGCCCCTCGGGCAATATCACAGAACAATACCAGCCCCTCGGGCTATATCTCATATCACAATGGGTACCCGCGCTCACTGGGGGTGTGCAGACTCCTGGAGGGGCCCCTTATGGCCCAAGCACAATATCAAGCCATATCGTGGCATCATAAACAGGCTCTCGGCCTCATATCAATATCATGCCACCTCGTGGCGTATAATTTCAGGCCCTTGGCCTCATTATCATAATCAGTATATCACTGCTGCGGCGTGCAGCCCGACCCAAAAGTATCCTCACAATACAGGCCCTCGTCCTTACTCAGTTAGAATCTCATAAGCCCCTCGGGCAACAGTAAAATATGCAGCTCAGCTCCAAAAATCTTTAAAACATCATTTAAGGTTTCTAAAACAGATTAACATAGCTGAGTTTTGAAAACATTGAAAGATATGGCATGACTGAGCACAAGTATGAAATCAAACGGAAAATATCATTAACGATCTCCTAAGGGTTCAAACAGTTGGCACGAAGCCCAAATATGGTATTTAGCCCAAAGTATAATAATATCAAACAATTAGCTACCAAATATACAGAAAAATAGTCATTCGGGATGGACTAAGTCACAATCCCCAACGGTGCACGACCCCACGCTCGTCATCTAGTGTGTACGTCACCTCAACACAGCCGAACGTTGTGTAATCCGGGTTTTCATGCCCTCAGAACAACATTTAAAATCATTACTCACCTCGATCTGGTCCAACTCTAGCCCGCGATGCCTTTGCCCTCACGAATCAACCTCCGGATGCTCCAAATCTAGCCACAATCAGTACATAACTATTAAAATATGCTAAGGCAACAAAGCCCACTCGAAAATATCCAATTTACATCAAGAAATCCCGAAACTTTGCTCAAAATCCGGCCCCCGGGCCCACGTCTCGAAATCCGACAAAATTAACAAAATACGACAACCCATTCGAACAACATACCCATGGCGGCGTGCCACCCGATCCACACATTATATTTGGGGACTACGGATCGGGATTTCCGGTAGATTCCCCACGCATTGATAGTTGGACTACGGGACGGGATCCCGGAAGATCCTTCGAACACATATATGATGGACTACGGGATGGTATCCCGGGAGATCCACCGGATAGTTGTAATTGGGACTACAGGACGGTATCCTGGAAGGTGCCCCGGTTGTTATCTCTGTGTTGAGCTGTATTTCTTTCCGTGGTTTGTTTGTCTCTGTTCTAGTTGTTGTTGCCCTTTCAATTCTATGTTATTTCTTACTGTTACATTTATTTATACTGTATTATTGCACACTGTTAACCCTTATATTTTATTTAACCTCAGTAGGGTCCTGACCTTCCTCGTCACTACCCGATCGAGGTTAGGTTTGACACTTACTGAGTACCACTGTGGTGTACTCATGCCATTCCTGCGCATGTTTTTCACGTGCAGATCCAGGTACTTCGACTCAGTCCTACCACCCCTGAGGCGAGGCGACTGCTATAGCGACTTCGAGGTATATCTTCCGCGTCCGCAGACCTAGGAGTCTCTTTCTATTCTTGCTGTTTAGTTTTAGCCCTTCTGTCTTTTCAGTTCTTGTTAGACATTCTGGAGTTAGAGCTATGTAGTACTTCTTAGCTTGTGATTCATGGGTTTCCAGGTCTTGGATTTATACGTTGGTTTTGAGAGTTAGATATGGTGTATGCCGAGTGGCACATTTAAAACTGTTTATTTCTTTATTTCCGTTTTAAATTGTTTTACTTCCGCAAATTCTTGGTTTCTTTTCCGCAAATTAAGCTTACCTAGTCGAAGAGACTAGGTGCCGGCACGATGGTTCATGGAGGGCGAACTGGGGCCGTGACACAATTTCTCACCACATATAGCACATGACTCACAAAGGACGGTTTCATTCCGACTATCACACAATTGTAAGTATTCACGGAGCCACCAATATTAAGCATTAAGCACAAAGTGTAAATAAACTTGTTATCTACTCAACAAGGCATCATAAGCATTTTCAAAAATTACTATCCGGTTCGACTATATTCCCTAAAAAAGAATCGAGGCACAAAGAAAAACTACCGGGGGTTATTCTACCTAAAAGAATAAAAAGATATATTTTTGAATTTTTTAGGTTTTTTTGTGTGTGTTTTTTTGGTTAGACTTTAATCCCTCAAGAAAACTGTCTAGGAGACCATTGCTGGGAAAAGTCTAATTATGTGTGTATATATATATATATATATATATATATATATATATATATATATTCACACACATATACTTTTAAAAACATATGCCTTTGTGGGCATCATGATCATTATATTATACCCGGCCGTAATAGGCTCGGTAAAAACGTACCCTGCCATCATAATGCTCGGTAGAATCGTACCCGCCCATATAGAGCTCGGTAAAACCCAACTGATAGTGGTTTCACAATAGGTTCCATACCCGGCCGACTATGGTGCATCTCAATAGAGTAAAATAGGTACATATATATATTGCATGATGGACTCATGGAATCACATTCTTAACCTTTCAGAATGACATAAGGTTGTTAAGCCTCCGATTACGTATGTGAGCTAGTTCGTCAATATATGATGTCATAAGAAGCATAAAATACCATCAGCATATGCCTTATATAAGATGTCAAGAATCAGAACATAAACATGATCATATTCTTTTCATTGGAATGAAGAACTTGCACGTTTTCTAGCTACTAAGAATAGAACCTTATTGGAAGGGCATTCGTTTATGTTACATTTGTTCGGAATCATGCCAAAGAAAGAAATAATGTCCTTAACATACCTTATACCAAATCCTTATGTATTCACTCGAGCTTAGCTTCCTTTACTCTGAATCTACAATCAACAATAAGGACACCAACGTTACCATAATGAACTTAACAACTTTTAGCGAGCGACAAACTCGTTCTATAAGAAATCGGACAGCATCTCCCCTTAATTTCTTCACTTTCCCGAGTCTAAACAACGATAACAACACACACAACAGCTTACGGTACATTCTCAGCACCATACCAAGCTCAAAAAATCAACAATAATATACCTACGATTTTCAAAAAAGATGGGCAGCATCTATATCAGTTCCTTCAAATTCAAACCAACACCAAAACAAACAAGGGCAACATATACAACAACACATCCAAGATACTATCAAGAACTAGCCGAAACCTAGCTCAAAAACCATCCAAAATAGTCCCACACGTACAACACCTCAAACATACTTCCAACTTCAAGTTTAACGTCTTTTCCTTCAACGTCCAGGCTTGCTATAGCCTAAAAACGATTCAAACCAAGGAGAGGGGAGAAGAACATACCTTATAGAACACAAATCCCTAATTTGCAGAACTTACTCCTGTCACGACCTAACTCTACAAACCAGCCGTGATGTCGCTTAACCCTCTTACTTGGCAAGCATAACAAAATAAAATATAAATATTGAAAGGACAAAAGTAATACAAGTCTAATGTCTCATCATAGCATAAAAACGTCAATACATGACAAATCCCCCAGAACTGGTAAATACAGAGTCATGAGCTCTAACACAGAAATATAAGTCTAAAATGGCCAAATACAAGACTGTATGAAATAAGTACATAAGAAAAGAGATGACAAGATTGCGGTCGAGAATACAGTTCTACCTCGTCTCTCGGTGATCAACTCAACTATCAGCCTCGGCTATTGATGATTGGGTCCGACACATGGATCTGCATAATAAAATACAGAGTGTAGTATGAGTACAACCTACCCCATGTACACATCAAGTATTATAACTAACCTCGGTGAGGTACAAGAAGCAAAAATTATAAATGATACTCGCTATAACATGTGCAATTCATAAATTCAACAAGTACAGAATAATGATGTGATCAAGTCATAAAGCACAGAAAGAACCATATATGTGTGTGTGTGTACAATTATTCAGGTACTCTGCTCAGTCAATGATCCAGCATATAAAGAGATATGCAAGTATATCAGTTTATAACCAAGAAAATTGCAAGTAAAGATGAAATGCAACAATCAAACAACACTGGCCAGATTTTCCAACACAGTACCAAACCACTGATCAGTTTTCGTAAATCCACGTGTACACCATCAAGAGAGTAATATGAGAGAGTGACCCTAGGGAGATGGATCCATATCCACATGCTGCACAGACAACTCACGTGTTGCACGGACAATTCATGTGCTAATAATATCAACTACACGGACAACTCACGTGCTGCACAGACAACTCACGTGTCAAAATATCAATACCTGGATCCGCACTAACAACTCATGTGATGTACGGACAAATCACGTGCCAATAATTACAATCCACCCGCCGTGGTCACAGGCTCAATATCACAGTCCGTCCGGCTAGGTCGCGGGCTTAATATCTCAATCCGCCCGGCATGGTCATGGGCTATCAGTCCAGGTCATATCACATAGAAAGCATATATGCAAGATTACATGTACTTGATCAATCAATGTCAAGTTTCATACTCCTGGACCGGTGTAAATGTCATGCTAAGGTGTATGCATGTGCAAAGTATGCTATCAAAGCTCAAATCGGCAATTCCATCACAGAAACAACAATTATCAAGTTAAATTAGGAGTTAACCTCTATGTAACATGGCTCAATTATCTCACAGCGAGGTGCAAATATGAGAAACATAACAGCATACTTAATAATCAATTCAAGGTATTTCATAGCCTAAGCACTACCCCGAGCATGGATAAATATTCCGGTGCATGCACATGGGCTCAAACCCACACATGTGCACCACCCATAGCACGTAGCTATCACAAATTACTCAGGCAACTAGTGCCTCAACCAAGTTTAGGTAAGATACTTACCTAAAGCAAGTCAAATCAGTACTCTAAGAAGCCCTTCCCCCCTAAATCAACCTGTGGATGATCCGAATCTAGTCAAAATAACTTAATAAAAGGCATAGGAAACGATTCCAAAAGATAAAGCTAAGAATTGTAACTCAAATAAAAAAGTCAACCCCAGGCCCGCACCTCGGAACCCGATCAAACTCAGGTTCTTGAACTTTTTTTTGAAATTCATGCGTTTTGATGTCCGATATGTGGTTCTAGATGTTATTTTTGTGTTATGATCATGCGAGTGAGTTTGTATGATGTTTTTAGACTTGTGTGGATATTTAGTTTGGATCCCCGAGGGATCGGGTGTGTTTCAGACGTGCTTTGAAATTATTTTGAACTGAAACAGGACTGTTGGTGTGTTGATGCCTCAGATGTCGCAATTGCGAACACCAGCGTCGCAAATAGCAATCTTTGCAGGGGGTCTCGGGTGTCCCAATTGCGATACCTGGATCGCAATCGCGAAGAAGGTTTGAATAGGGTAGGCTCATATTTACGACAAAAGTGTCGTATTTGCGATGAGGACAGGCTTCACAAATGCGAAGCCAATGTCGCATTTATGACTTCCTCTTAGGCTTTCAGTAGCCGCATTTGCGAGATTCCCTTCACAATTGCGAACCCAGTGTCGTAATTGCGACATCTGCAACTGAACAAAAGGGCTGGGAGTCGGGATCTCATCTTATTTTAGACCCCTAGACTCAGTAGGGACTTGCATAGGGGATTTTCATCTACAATCATTGAGGCGACTTGTAGAGGTGACTCAATAGGAGGCGACTTGCAGAGGGGAAATTTGAGAAATTTTGTCAAAGTTTTGAAAAATAAAATTTGAGTTTTGAGAGTCGATTTGGACTCGGATTTGAAAATAAAATACATGTATGGAACCGTGGGGTTATGGATAGTCGAAATCTATCCTTGGATCTGTTTTGATCGGGCGGGCCCGAGGCTAACGTTTGTTGACTTGTTGAAAAAGGTGTAAAGATCATAGCTTTATCTATTGTAATTGGTTTACTTTGAATTGTTTATGATATTAAGTCATTTTTTGTTAGATTTGAGCCGTGTGGAGGCGAATTTTAGGGGAAAAGCTATTTTCGTGGGTTGAATTGGCCTAGTTGAGGTAAGTATCTTGGATAACTTTGTGCGGGAGAAATACCCCTTAGGATTTGGGTTGATTATGTTATTTGCACTATGTGAAAGATGTGTACATGAGGTGACGAGTGTGTACATATGCTATATTTGGTATTTTGACCAATTTAGACTTTTAGACTTCTTCCATGCATTTAAATTGAATCTGTTATAATATATTACATCTTTTATTAGTAAATTTACTCTCACGTGCTCTAATTGACTTTGTTAGTATTTGTATTATATTTTATTATTGTAATTGATGCCATATGCTTAGTTGTGGTTGCTACCTTTCTTATTGTCTTGTTACCTCTTTCATTGTCGAGTTAGTCTTACCTGAAGTTGTTATTTTGTGGGGATATCTTCTTGTTGTGTTATTAATGTTGAAGTTGTGAAAGTCATTATCGCATTGAGGTTGAAGTTGTAGATTGTTGAGATATTATTTCTTGTTGAGTATTCCTCGTTCTTTCTTATTGTTATTGAGATTCTTATACACATTGTGATTGAGCCGTCGGCTATACGTTGTGATAACATTATTATTGTTAATTTTTGACAAGTTGTGGTATATGGGCACAAATGGTGAGAGCTGTTATTATGTTGTGATACTGATACACATGCATTGGTATAAGGATAGGGAGTGATAAACATGTAGTGAGATAAGGTAGGATTTATACGCGGGTTGCTAGTAAGGAATTACTTGAAGCCACACGGTGAAATAAGGGGGCTAAAACGCGTGTAGCTATTTCGAAAAAAATGATTTTCAAAAAGTAATGCAAGACTCACTCGGTGAGATAAGGAAAGATTGTGATTGTGATTGTGAAATGAGATTATGAGGTATGGTACCTCGGTTGTGATTCTTGTTGTACATTCTATGTTAAGAAGGCTTGTTGGTTGAATAGTTCTCGTTGTTTTCTTCATTGTCTTACTTCTAGTTGTCCGTATTTGTCTACTTGTCGTTTCTTCATGTGTTCACTTCTTGTTGCCTTCATCGCTCAAATTTCGTTGTTAGCTTACATTATTGAACTGCTTATTTATCATTTACTTCCTCGTTTTCCATCATTTAACCATACTATACTATGTTTAGTTTTTGTTTTATCCTAGTGGGAGTCTTGATCTGGCCTCGTCGCTACTCTACCGAGGTTAGGCTTGATACTTACTAGGTACCGTTGTGGTTTACTCATACTACGCTTTTGCATATTTTTGTGCAGATCCAGGTACATCTGCTCGTGTCAGACACTAGTGATCATTCAGCTATTTTCGGAGACTTCAAGGTATGCCTGTTCGATGCTCGCAGGCCTCGGAGTCACGTTCTGCCATTATTTTATTACCGTTTATCCTCTATCCAGACAGTGTTGTATTAGAGATTTTAGTACATTTATGTAGAGCTTATGACTCGGTCTCACCAGATTTTGGGAATATTGTATTATGGTTCTGTACTGAAGTTATTATTATGACTTATCAGCTTTATTTCATGGTTTTAGTCATTGTTCTGTCATATCCTCGTGTATGTTAGGCTTATCTAGTCTTAAAGACTACGTGCCATCAAGACATCCTAAGATGGAGATTTGGGGTCGTGACAAGAATATTGTCATATATTTGAGAATACTTATGAAGATTTAGAGGTATAAAATATAATATTTTTGAGATATTTGATGTAATTTCAAAACTTAGGTATATCATTAAAATAAGTCTTACAAATGGTATATTATGAAACTCATCTTATTTGTATACTTCACCCATTTTTCGTGTTATATCATGTGTATATTTTTACGAACTTTTTTTCGAATTCGAAACGTTACATGATTTAAAATTATTAGAATTCTAGTTGAAATGGCTTAATTAAGAAAACAACGTATTCAGCTTTCCAAATATCCACTAAATCAAGAAAATAAGAACATTAAAAAGGAGAAGAAATGAAGAAACATTATGAGATCATTACTATGGATGGTGACAATCTTCCGTCCACGTTTTTGCGTTACCCCAAGCTTTGCCAAAAATGCATTGTTATCCAGTTTAGATGAGCATTTTGCAAGTGGTCAAGGTTGTACTATGTATGCAACCTAAAATTAATGAGTACAACCATGCATGAATGGAGTACAACTGTTAGAGCGTCATTGCACATAAAGGGAAAAAAATTAATGTAAGGATCATCTTATCATTTTGCCTAACATGAAAATCTGGAAATACATTGAATCTTGACTAGAAAATTCTGAAATAAAGACATACAGCTAACTCTGACTATTACTCTTATAAGATTAAAAATTATTAATAGAAATAATGATGAATGTCATTACCTTAATCTAGATAATCAAATTTTTAAAGGATCTTATAGCTTAAATGAAAAACTCATATTTTATTTCATCTTCACTTTTGGAACATAAATGATAGTGTAAGAAGAAATACAAGCACCCAAGGGTGTGACCGTGACCTAGTGATCAATAAAGTGGGTGAGAACTATGAGCTCTAAAATTAAGTGGAGACAAAAATACCAGGTGATTTCTCTCATCTATCAAAACTATATCTTGTTGGATAGAGTCATATGCTACCATGATTATTAAAAAGCTAATTGGTGTGCTTTTTGTCCTACTTTACACCATTTTTATTTTCAAATGCCTAAATTATTATCACTATTTTTCATAGTGACATAAGCTTATACAACTTTCAGATATATAAGGAATTTTAAAAATTACCTAAACAAATTTAAGTATGGAAGTCTAATGTTCAAATTTCAATAGATGCAAGAAAAAAAGATAAGTGATATAGGAAGATTTTTAAATTTTTGGGAACAAAATTACTAAAACTAGCATTGATGAGAGATAGCATGCTAACTAAGGTAAATAGGGTGAATGTACGTTGGTATATGCAGCGTCATGATAAAGAATAAAGTAAAATACGAAAATAGTACTATTTTGCATTAAAATGATTCTAGTTCGGCATGTCATATAGTTCCTTTGTGTTTAAAGGTCGGAAAATTTTATATTAAAACAACTGGGCTGTTTCTTTTTCAACTTTATAGTCCATATTTCAATTTACAATTGAGTAGCCCAAAAATAACAGGCTCATATCCGAAAAAAAGGGGCATTATTTCCGTTTTTTGGGACTCAGAAGCGGGATTTTGTATCTTTCAGCGGGATTTTCTCTCATTCTTTCCATTCTTTTCCCCAAATCTACAAAAACGCAATCTTGCAGTCAATGCAACTCCAAAAACCCTAGAAATTCTTCTTCATCTCGAATTAACAACAAATCAAACACGGAAAGTGAATTTTTTTTGCTGCAATCAGCGCAATTTTCATTTTTGCTGCAATTTTGATTTCAACTTTTTGTTCGATGGAGCTTTTTCCAATTTACGTTCTTCATAGTGGTGAATAGGAAGAAAACAAGTTTATCAATTTCGTCAGCGATTGTGTAATAATCGAGTCGACATTCAGCTACAACAATTTAGTTACAGCTATTTCAGAACAGATTAGAATCGATTGTGATTTAAACACATTGGAGATTAACTTTCTCCCAAAGGATGGTTTGCCACCGATCCTGATTTATAACGATATGGGTGTTAAGGTGTATATGGAATTAAAGAAGAAAAACTTGAATTTCACTGAATACCCGTTGTATGTGACGGTGAAAGAGATTTATGATAATCGTTTGATTGGTACAAGTTCCTTCCAATTGTTTGGTTGGTACAAGTTCCAATTGTATAGATGTGTCCACAATTGATAGCACTGAGATTATGCCTGATATCGTATTTATTGAAAACACGAAATTTAGTGAAAACACAGATATAATAGATGATATGTCGAACGAATTTGTTGAGGAAGATCAAGTTTATAAGGATAAAGAGACAGTTGTCAGTGTGATGAAGAATTTTGCTGTACGCGAGAGGTTCCAATTCAAGGTTAGAAGATCAAGCGCAACAAGGTATGGCAATAGTTGTATATTCTGTTATATATATGTATAATTATGTATAAAGTAGTATATATTTGTATATAGGTATTAAAATTAGTATATATCTAGTTATGTTTTTGTATACAAGTGTATTTAGAAGTTGAATGATCTTTAATCCTAGGTATCACCTTATGTGTGTGGATGACAATTGTGCTTGGAGTTTCAAATCTTCTGTCGTTACAAGGCAAACATATTCAAGGTGAGAAGTTATAATAATAATCACACATGCGGCTATGGTGAAAGATACATAACACAACGTCAAGCTACTTCAGGTGTAATTGCTAGTATAGTCAAGAGAAGTATGTTAATCCACAAAAAAGTTTACACCGCAAATGATATAATAGAGGACATACAAAAGCAACACGGGATTGAAGTGAGCTACATGAAAGCATGGAAAGCTAAAGAGATAGCAATGGCAATGATAAGAGGGAATCCGAGTGATTCATATAAGGAGTTGCCGAAGTATTTTTATATGTTGGAGCATAGAAATCCAGGAACGGTTACAAAGTTGCACAAATCAGAAGATGGATGCTTTCTTTATGCATATATTTCGCTATATGCATCTATCAAGGGTTGGGAGCATTGCAGACCGATAATGCTTGTTGATGGAAGTTTGCTTAAAGCAGCATATAAGGGTACCATATTGACTGCTTGCACAAAGGGTGGAGCTGGTGAGTTGACTGCATCTACCTTGTTCTGCAGTTTGTATAATGTTGTAGTTTCATGTATAAAAGTGTATAAGATTTCACAGCTGTTGTTTTAATAAAATTTGCAGTTGGTATAAAGTTGTATAATTGTGTATAACTGTGTATAAGATTTGTATAATTGTCTGAATCCTAATATCTATTTTATATAAACAGGAAAAATCCTTCCGCTTGCATATGCAATTGTAAATTCAGAGAATAACAAATCTTGGGAGTGGTTCTTTGTCCAGATAAAGGGTACTTTTGGTGTTAAGGAAGGGATGTGTATAGTTTCAGATAGAAACGAAAGCATCTTCAATGCCACAAAAGATGTGTACCCAAAAGTACCACATTGTATTTGCATGTTTCACTTGTGGCAGAATGTAAAGCGCACATTCAAGAAACATCACAAACAATTGAAGGTTATCTTCTTTGCTTTGGCTAGAGCTTACACGATAGAGAAGTTTGACTACCATATGACAGAGATGTGCAAAATTGATCCGAGGGTGCAGCCTTACTTGTTCGAAATTGGCTACGAAAGGTGGTCTAGGGCATACTCCAAAGTGAAAAGGTCGATGGTAATGACTTCCAATATTGCAGAGTCAATTAATGCAGCAAACAAGGATGCTAGAGAGTTACCAGTAATGCGATTGCTGGAGTACATGACAAATTTGCTGCAATAGTGGAACAACAAAAACAGAAAAAGTGCAACGGAGACATCTACGGAGCTTGGCGAAAAGTACGACAAACTCCTTTGGGAAAATCTAATTGCATCGGAGCAAATTATGGTAAAACGAATCAAATATAATGATGCTTGGCACTGCTAACTTGCATTTTTTAACTTTTTTTTTTAAAAAAAAAATAAACTTTTGTAGGTGAGGCTTGCTACGGAGCAATTATATACTGTGTTTGAAGGGGTAAGGCGAAATATAGTGTGCCTTGAAGAGGGAACATGCAGTTGCGGAAAATTTCAAATGGATGAACTTCCATGTCCCATGCTTGGGCGGTTTGGAAGAACCAGCAGCTGAAACCTGGCCAGTATTGCTCTTTTTACTACAAGAAGGATAACCTCCTTAGAACTTATGAATTTCCAGTGAATCCGATGCCAGATGAGAGTTTATGGGTAATCCCAACAGAGGTTCTGGAAGATGTGGTCCTACCACCTAAAGGGAGAAGGAATGCAAGAAGGCCAAGAAAGGAAAGACTCAAACCTGCTTCAGAGAAAGAGTCTAAGAGGGCGTTTTCATGTTCTGTGTGTGGACAAGGTGGTCACAATAGAAAAACATGTAGGAATCGACCAAAATAAATAGTTGGAAATATAACAATTCCTATTACATTTGTTGTCATGTTGAGTAGTTAAGTTTCACAAACAATAGAGTTACAAATGTTGAGTAGTTAAGTTTCACAAGCAATCGAGTTACAAATGTCAATAAAGAATTACAATTTACACTATATATTGCAATTATGTTAAATATGTTTCATTATACATGTTATCCAATAATATGTGTTGTTGTTTTCAATGGTGCTAAATATATTGATAGATTGTACAAATACAAAGCAGAACTGCAAACAATCAATGGTATTATATGTATACAGATGTATAAATGAGAGTATAAGTTTGTATAAAATTGTATAACTATGTATATTATTGTATACATATGTATAAACCCTGCAACATTAACAAAACTGCAACCATAATAAAAATACATACTTTGTTCAAAGACAAAAGTAACTGAAATATTCATTAAAATGTAATTCATTCACAGCCACAATGTGTAATGACTACCACAAATTACAAAAAAAATAAAAACATCTATAATATCCTTTAAGGTTATCGCACAAGTAGCAGAATAGTACTTAGACAAAACTAGGCAACAACTCCTGATACATAGCAAAACTACATTAAAATGGAAAAAACAGAACTACTTTCTCGGTCGTCCCCTCTTCCTCTTCTTGAAAAGTCTCCCCGTTATTTCATCACCACTAATTGCACGGGACTGCTGTTTTTTCCTTCCATAATCCCATAACAGAGATCCCCACCTGGTGCGAAGTGTCTTAATGTCAAAATTATCTTTTCGAATTTCCTTACCAAGGATGAAATACTCAGCAAAGCCAACAACAAAAGCACCACAATCACCGTAATTAAAAATAAATTAGATTCTCTGTACGTTACTGTAAATAGGTACACTAATAGTAAAATAGTAAAACAATTGAGATTAACCTACCATTTGATCTGTTGGGGTACATTATTAACCAGACTAATCTACAAAGCATCAGAATGGGATTTATCGGTATATGCACCATTGTTCCAATCAATGCCCTTCTTCTCGACATAAAAATCAGAACTCTTCAAGAAGTAAGGTACCAGAATTGCATAAGGTAATGCAACATCCAAAGCAAGTCTATCATTAATAGCTCCACAGTTAGAGTCATAGATGTGGATGCACCTATCTATTAACGTAAACAACCCCAAAACCCAATGGCCCAATTTTGCTCTTCCGCGCTTCACATAGATAGGGAATAAGACGTGGTCAACAGTGTGCCACGGTACATTTGCATCACAATAATATCCTCTAATGTACTCTTCTATCTCATGCCATTCAGGAATCACAGAAGGATCTTGATTCACTTTGAAATCTTAATACGGGGAGTTGATTTTGTTACCAAAGGCAAAGTCGGTTGTAGTAAACCGCATGGCAACATTCGGCCCATATTTTCCCCTCTTCCTCAAATAATAAAAGAGGACATCCAAGTGCTGAGACAAGAAATAAAACAAAACAACCATCACTACTAGATTTTTTAAATATAGAAATTTATACGCTATTATACAGAGTTATACATATTTATACAAGGTTATACAATCTTATACTGTGATTATACAAAGCTATGTATACACTATGGGGGTCTCAAACAATAAAGATACGCAACAAATAAAAAAAGGCATTAGAACAGAAAGTTATTAAATACCGTGTCAATCAAAGGTCGACCACAATACGCAAGTGAGTGGAACCAATCCTTCGTGGTCACATGACACGAGCCAAAAGTAAAAGCTTCTGCAAGCTTATTACTTCACCGGTATATATATTGTTGGCACTTCAAATCACAAAAAATAAAAAGTAATCAGAACTACCTTCATTGACAAGTATAAAATCAGAACATGAAAGATTAAAGAAAGTTAATATACCTTCGCCTCGTATCCATCCCATAATCAACAAACGCGCAAAACTCTTTAGCCAATGGCGACAATGGATCAAAATCATCAATTTCGATCGTGAAAGGATGCTTGATATCAAAAATGAGCTTGTGCGCCGATCCTGATGCCCCCGAATCAAAAACTGGCAAATATGGAGATTTGGCATATTTTCCTTGTATTTTCTGTCGAACCGACTGTTCAGGAGAAATGTAATCCTCTTCTACGTCTATGATGGATGGTCTGTGAAGCACAATTTGGGACATCTGTAGCGCAGCTAAATCTTCATCGCCAATGTCATCCCAAAATGTATCACCCTTGACATCACCTGCTGCCCCTTAGGCAGAGAAAACCAATAATAAAAAACTTTCAAAATGAAGAAAAGAAAAATCAGACAAAAAAAGATAAAATGCAGAACGAATACCATGATCAGCACCATCAGTAACTCCCTCGTTTGCTTTGACACCTAAATCTGTTTGGTCAGCTAGCGCGTTATCTTGATTCACTTTATTGACAAAGTCAGGAACAACATCATATTGATAGCCATCAAATTCGCCGAGACAAGATGTATTGTCATCAGACACGCACCGACGAATCTAATAAAAAACAATAGAAATTAGTCAACTACCAATAGAAAGGCATAACTGTTGAGTGATGATTCAGAGAAGGCATAACTGTTGAGTGATTTGGTTTTATCAGTAAAAAATTACCTTAGAATTAGGAAAATCAGGAACATCCTCCCTCATTTGCTTGGTTTCCTTCATATTCAGAAAACTGAACACTTTTTCAAAGGAAGAAACTACATAACTGTTGAGTGTCGTAACTGTATCAGTCAACTACAACAAAAAACAACAAAAACAACAAAAGTAAATAAACAACCATGTTTTTAACCAAAAAATCATGTATATACAAAAAGTACCAATAAACTACAGAAAAGCTAAAGCTCCAGTACCTTTCCAACAGCACTCCTCAACTTCTCAACTTCAGCATTAAACAGATCAATACGCACCGAAGGATTATAACTCGGGTTTGGCTGTCGATCCATATTCTGAGGAAAAGGTCGTTTAGACTGTTGCTCCATATTCTGAGGATAAGGTTGTTTAGACTGTTGCTCCATATTCTGAGGACAAGGTGGAGATGCAGCGAAAGAATCATCAGTGTGAAAGGCAGGTACCTCCCCTGATGCAACATCATCGACATTAACATCAAAAAGCGTGGCGATGTTCAAAGTTGACATCTCTTCACGAGTAGGGGAAATGTTCCTATAGTTCAACTACAAGAAGAAAAACTGGATTACAATAGTAGAAAAAGGAAATTGTGACATATTCATAAGTATTCATACTTACAGAAAAACTGAAATCATATATGAAGAAGTATTATGGTACAAAATATTTACCTTGTCGATACTAGACATGATCACCCCGCCAGTCAAATTCGCATATGTTGGAGTCTCAGTGACTTTCCAATTAAGAATGCGTGGCATATTTGTGCCAACGCGAACAGCTAGATGCTTGTCAACCATAGAGCAACACTCAAAAAACCATATTTGTAATGCAAATGGCAAACCTCCAAGCCTATACATTGTTAAATAGTCACACTTTTCTATTCCTCATTGTCTTTAAAATATCTTCAACTGACTTTTTTCCCCAAGCATACGTCTGATATTGACCACTTTCAATGATATCAAAATCATCTTTGTTGATACCATGATCATTGGCATCTGAGAATATGAAATGATGGACAGACACCATCAAGGCCATCTTGAACGCATCTTCGTCCGACTTTCAGTCCTTTTTCTTGAAGCGATCAAGAAGCTGCCCCCTTGTTATAGCCTTTTTTTCATCTCCTGGAAAATACTCTTTTAGCAACCTATTGACATCTGGTTTGTCATAGAAAATGGTGTCTTCTTCTACACACTTCAAACCAGTGATAACAACAAACTCTCCAATGCCAAAACGCAACAAACAACCATTAATTTTCACCCACAACTCCTTTTCCCGTCCTGGGACAACTTCCCTCAATAGTATACAATGAATAAGTTGATTTTGAATTTTAAATTGAGGGAGGTCCAAGAAGTACCCAAAACAACTAGCACGGAACATTTCAAGCTGCGTGTCAGTCAAACATTGCTTCAAAATGCTCACAATATCAGTCTCGGTATGGGAACTAATCCTGTTGTGGAAATGATCAACTGGTTCTATATAGAAGTCTCCAACCTTGCATATGGAAAAATAACAAGAAAGAGATCAGGAGCAAAAACTATACTAAAATATTGTATAAACATGTAAAAATTAGTGTAGCAGTACTTGTATAAAGATGTATAAAAAGTTGTATAACTTTGTATAAAATTGTATAAACATATATAAAATTAATAGCAACACAGGGAATACCTTCAGCTTAGCTTTTCTCTCATTCAATTTACAGAGAATAGCAAACCTTTGTTCTTTGGATATGCAATCAAGACCACTCTCACCCATCGTCCTTGATCTTTCTCATTTTCGGTTTAACACTGGGACCTACATCATCTTCATTAACCAACTCAACTTTCAGCTTTTCTTTTGATTTTTCAGGTCTCCCATATTTCTTACTCCTTATTCTAACAATGTTAACCGGAGTAGGAGTATTACTCGTCTGCGAACGAGTCATTTGACTGCTCTCTTGTTGCAACTTTTTTGTAGGAGCAGGAGACTCAAAATCATCATCATCGGGAGCTTGGACATGCGTATTCACTTCAGAATCAGGGGTTGAGGGCAAGTCCCTCAATGATTGCGAACGAGTCATTCGACTGCTCTCTTGTTGTGAGTTTTTTGGAGGAGCAAGAGACTCAAAATCATCTTCATCTGGGGCCTGGACATGCACATTAGCTTCAGAATTAGGGCTTGAGGGCAAGTCCCTCAATCTTTTCACAAAATCGAACTTAATGCCTTTTCCAGCAACCTTCACTTTGCTTTTAGAAGCAGGTATTTTTGAACGCATTTTCTACAATAAAACAAACAAAGCTTTAATAAAAGTAAAGACAAGTGAAGGAAAACACAAAAATCAAACCAAAAATAAAGGCCATGAACACAAAGCAGAGACCATTTTTCCCAAATTGTAACAAAACGCAAAAAATAAAAAATTCTACCCTAAAAGTCGAAATAACAAAGCATGCAAACTGAAACATCAAGTTTAGGCCCAGAACGAAGATAGAAGGAACACAAAATCAAACGAAAAACACAACAACATTGTAAAGAAAATACTCATAATCAGAAAAGCAAAAAAATTAAAAATAAAACAAAATTTAAAACCAAAACTGTGGTAAAAGCATAAAATGAAACGAAAATTACCTTAAATAAGAGTAAAAGCTCGAAAAAGTACTTGAGACCCAAAATTGGAGGACGGTTGTTGCCTTCGTCTCTGAGAAAAGTGTGAGAAGAAGAGAGAGAAAACAAAAGAGAGAAAAAGAAATTTAAAATCGAAAACCGTTGTTTTAATATTTGTGAGCTACCGGGTGAAAACTAAATTTCAAAACATATACAACCTGGGCTAACCAGGTAAGGGCTTCAAATGTGGGTTATTTTCGAATGGGCTGTATGGCCCAAGTGATATATGATGTAATTTCTTCTTTAAAGGTCACTTGTTCGATTCTTTACGAGCATTACTTCTTTTTCTAATTTAATAGTAACAGTTAAGTGGCTCGCAATGACTAGCCGGGCTAGTCTAGCACCCTATTTCTCGACCAACAACCCCCGCTTCACCCCCACCCATTGTTTCACCGCCCTACCGTTTAGAGGCGGATTTTGGAGTTGATAACTGGGGGTGCCATTGTCTACCATTAGTGAAGAAGATTGGACTAGGGTATACATTTGGTCGGTTCGATTAATTTTGAATTGATTATGTTCCGTTCGGTTGGTTCGATCCTCTTAATATTAATCCATTTTTATTTACAAGATCTTTGGTGCATAAACAAATACGTGATCATCAAATTGAATAAGTTTAGTCCGGTTCGATCTAATTCTCTCGATTCAAATTCTATTAAATAATGTGATTAAAAACATAAATAAAAATAAACTTTTAAATTAGCAAATACACCATCTTCATATAGCTAGATTAGAATTATGTCTACTGATGCCGTCATTTTAGAAAATTTTGAAAATCAAATAATAACATTAGATAGATAACGAAAGAAAATAATTAAAATCACATTCAAATAAAAATTTGAAGTTATTAAAAAAAATGGAAGGAAAAATATAATTTAATAAATACTAAAAATGAGGTTGTACAAAGAGAGAAAATACAAAACATGAAGAACTTAAAAAAAAATTGAGAAAAGGAGCCGAAAGAATACAAAGAAAATAGAACATATAAGATCACACGGATAAGAAAATCCACTTTAGAATACAATGGGATTCGATCTTGCATCCTTCACTTAAAATCTTAGCAATTTAACCATGTCACATGGAGTCAATTCGGTTATTCGGGTGCCAAGCTTCAATTTAGTATATATATGAGGTCATTTTAACGCAAAATACCAATATATACTTAAAATTTTATCCGAGCGATCAAGTGGCGTGGTACCCCAAAACAACTATATAGATCAGCCCCTGCCACCCTCAACCACCACACCCACCCCCTAACCTCGCATCCGGCCCGCCCAGCCCCACCCATCCGACCCCAACACCACCCAACCACTCTCCACCCCCACAACCTGAACACCACCCAACCGCTCTCCACCCCCACAACCTCAACCTAAACTCCTCACTCCCACCCCCTACCAAAACCACCCCACACCCTCCAACCCAACACTCCACCCACAACCATCCCTAAACTCACCTATTCCATAGTGTTTGTCTAAATTGTATATTTTTCGAAAAATTATTCTCTACTCATTAACAGATATTTCGAAAAAAAGTTTTTCATTCACCAATCAAATATAAGAAAATAAATGATAAAACTTTTCTACGGTAATTCTCCAACGAGTTATTAAAGCTTAACCTCTTATAATAATTTAGACTATCATTAATGTATTCAAAAAAACAAAAAATTATCTACCATACAATTGTAGTAATAGGTTTGAATGTTCTATTAAGATGTTCTTATTGTTGCGATTTGTTATTTATTTACTTTTTTTAATTTGCACAAAATGTTGTATACACCACTGCTGGTTGGAAAACACTGTTTTCAAAAACTAATGAAATATAACATTTAATTATTCAATTCTTACATTTTACTTTACTGCTTGTTTGGATGGTTGTTCCTCATTGTATCGTATTATATTGTTATCCCAAAACAATATTTGTTTTGATTGTTTCACTAAAATTGGTTGTATTGTATTGTTAAATCCATTGTTCCGGAACAATGAAAAGTCCCCTCTTTTGAAACAACCGATTTGGTGTGGTGGGATCGTTTTCTATTTTTCTTTCCAATTATGCCCTAACTTATTACTCCACAATCCTATTTTACCCTTTACCTTTTTTTTCTATTTTAACTCCAAATCTCCAACTTCTAACCTACTTTGTTTTTTTCCAGTACTTCTGCCGCCAACGTTAAAGATGTTTTGCCGCCTTCTATTTTACTTTTTCTCCTAATTTGCTTTTAACTCAATTCTAATTAGTTGTGCTCCTTTGTTTTGCCTTCTTCTGTTATGCTTTCTTAAGGTGTTTTGCCTTCTTCTGTTTTATTTTTAAACAATTATTTTATGCATAATTTTTGATAAATTCAATGTTTAAATAATCGAGGGTATTTTAGTAAACTTATCAGTTACAGTACAGTACGATACAGTCAAACCAAACAGCAAAATATTATTTAACAATGACAAACAATACAATCTATTCAAATATTGTATTCATAAAACGATACGGTACAATACGATACAGTACAATACAATACATTATAAAACGACGGGGAACAATGATCCAAACAGACTGTTAGCAATAATTTATGTGTATATATATATATATAGACACAAATTAAATTTTAAAGTAATAATGGGAGGTAGAATACGACGAAGGGCGTATTCGGTAAGCTAAGATAACACGAAAATCTCAAAATCCATGGAATACCCAAAGATTTTTTTGTTTTTCCACCCACACAAACACACACCCACAACCACACCAGCCGATATCATCCAAAAGCGGTGAATACACGCCTTGCACATGCTTTCTTCTCAATAAACCTCCTCTCTCTGTGGATCGCTCTGTTTTCCTAATTTCTTTCCCTTTAAAAATTTCGCACAATTTCGCCAACCACTCATTTTGTTTCCTTGCCCATAGCTCAGGCAAAAACCCTAAAACATAATCGAACCGTAATTCTCCTTTCAAAATTGGAGTTTTCTCTAAAAACCAGCATTTGCATTCGAATTCGACTTCAAATTCAAAATCCGACCATGGGGTAAAGAAGAAAAAGAAGATATATAGGCGCGATGGAGTGGGACAGTAACTCGGATTTGAGCGGAGAAGATGATGATGTGATTGAGGAAGAAGTCGACGACGAGTTAGATGAGGATGGGGAGAAGCTAGGGTTTATGTTGAGTGGTGGCGGTGCGGCCTTGCCTTTCCCTATTGACTCGCTTCTGCAACCGGCGCCCTGTGGTTTTGTTGTGACCGATGCTTTAGAGCCCGACCATCCGATTATATATGTCAATTCTGTCTTTGAGATGGTCACTGGTTACCGTGCTGAAGAAGTCCTTGGCCGCAACTGGTAATTTTTTTTGTTTTTCTACTTTGTCTACTTTGAAGTATAATTATCTATTGCTTCATAGTTTGTTGTATATTTGTCTTTTTCTCTTTGATTTTCAGAATTTTGTTTGTTAAAACTTCATTTTAATCAAGCTTATGGGGAATTATAGCTACTAAAACCTACTGATACCAGATTAAGTTAGGATATACATTTTTTTTAATTGATGGTGGTGGCCACGCCAGCTTGCGTGCACCATGAATGTTCCATGAGATACCTGCTACCTCCCCACCAGCACAGGTACCAGGTAACCCACCAAGGCCTAGGCAAATGGTTTTTCTCGCCTGGGATCTGAACTTGAGACTACATGGTTCTTGTCCCACTTCATTGACACTTGGGAGCTAGTTACAATATGCATATTGTAGCGTGCATCAGTGACTTTTATGGTTTGGTGCGCATTGTAGTTAGTTTTTGTTAATGCATAATATAAATTTAGAGTCTTAGACTCAATGTTTAGCTGCAAATTTTCAACTTAATCTATTATATGTGCAGTTAAATTTCAAGTGATTTAATTTAAGCATGACAAATGTATCAAGTTCGGCAAGGATTGATAAACCAGTTGAGTTAGAATGACAGATGTAGTTAATTTCTACTGCTTGATTCTAAAGCAGAGAAAGATTAGGAGAACGCTATGCAAATTATTATGCTTTTTTTTCCTTCAGTAGATAAGTGAAGTTCTACTTGTATGCTTAAAAGAGAGAACTATAGGTTCCTTGACGTTTACCAGCTGTTACTGTGCAGACTGACTTAACTTTTAGTGAACATTTTTTTTGGTTTATACCTTTGTTACAACAAATCGAACGGGGGGGGGGGGGGGGTGTGAGATAGGTAGGAAACCAAATTTGATATTTTGTCCTCCTTTTTTTATATTGGAATTTGGAAAGTAGTACAAAGGTGTACTAGGTGTTTTTTGATGAAGTAAGTAGTTTCATAGAAAGGTGTACTAGGTGTTCTATCTTGAAGCAATAGCTGCTTACATCATTAGACTTAGAGAAATGATGGGACTAGTGAAGACCTGGTATTGTCACATTTGGGAATTCAAGGGAAAATGTAACAGAAGAAAATGGAGCAGCAATGCTGATCAATGGCAAAGGGAAATTGGAAAATACCTTTACCTTTGTGGGAGTGTTTCGATGCCTGATTCCATTGTGGAAGCGTTTCAATGCCTGATTGCATTCTTTCTATTTTAATATCCTGAAGAATCACAGGCTTGTGATGGTTCTTCAAAAGGTCCCTACAAGGCAAGTGAACCTTGAGGCACAATTCGTATTGTCCTCTGTGTTGGATCATATCCTTACACTTATATCTCAGGTGCTGGTCAGCTCTAAAAGTTCAGGACTTCAACAATTGTAAGTCAGAGTAATCAAAAGCGAAAAGCATAAAGAAGCGCCGATGGTGCTGAAGCTTTAAGCGCAACGTGCAATTAAAGCGTGGGCTTTAGCGAAGAAAAGCATCAATTAATATATTTTAGTTGTTCTAATGGCAATTACACACTTGAAGATGTGCTTATTCATCAAAAGCATAACTCCTCTAGATGGTCCGTATATATCTTGTGGCAATAAGCAAAAATATTGATCACCACATAAAATGCAAAAAATGGAGCTGTCCTCATTTTTGGGTTTTATTACCTGTTTTCAGCCTAAGTATTTTTCTTCATGTTGTGACTATAGAAAAGGGTTTAACCTGTAATAATCTTGATTTACAACAGTCTAAACTCAGTTCATATATGAATCCTAGAAGGAAATGTCATTTTGGGGGATTAAATGACTTAGAAGCAGGTTTATCCTTGAAAAGATTAACCAAGCAAATTGCCCACCACCATCCCTCGGCCCCACACCCAAAGAAACAGAGAACAATAAAGATTCCCCTTGTTAATGCTATTTTTTCCACATCTAGGATAGGGCAATCAGTTTCTCCTAAATTAAAGTCCTGGCTGCTATAGTTGCTGGTTTGTAACTTGTCTTAAGTTAAAGTTCATCCTAGGCAGAGTGGAGATTGGATGAAGTGCTTGTGTAATGTGTATTTTCTAGGTGCTGCTTAGGCCTCAGAATTTCTTCAATATTGCAGATAAAGTTTTTGAGTCCTGTCTAGATCTAGTGGATGGCTGAGAACCCAAATGGAAAAATTGAGGGGCGATATTTAAATTCTGATGTTTTCTTGAGCACAAGGGAAGTTTTTCTATGTTGCCAACTCATAGCAAAATTTAGCGCCAACAGTGTTGGTTTGAGTTTGCATGGATCATCACATATGTTTAGGTATATCAGCTTGAGTCATGTTTCTGGAGGGGGGGGGGGAGTGGGCGTTCTTGTATATTATGCTATTGCAATCATTGTGCAGAAAACTATTACTCCCTCTGTTCCAGTTTATGTGAACCTAGTTCTTTTTTGGTATCTTCCAAGAAGAATAACCCCGTTCTTTTGGAAACGAAAAAAGGGTAGCCCGGTGCACAAGGCATCCCGCGTTTACGCAGGGTCGCACCCCAGGGGGTGTGATGTAGACAACCTACCCTAATGCAATTTAACAAGTACTATGACATGTTTAAGACCACAAGTTTCAAAAGAATTAGAGCCACACAAATGTTATAGCTTGTTTATGATCTCACTTCCAACGGTCTTTATTTCTTTGTTAAACTCTATGCCAAGTCAAATAGGTTCATATAAACGGAGGGAATATCTCAATAGGGTGTATGATTGGATCGTGGGAATTAGTGTTGGAGTGTAACCTGGCGATGGATTGAACTAAATTTAGTGACACTAATATGCACAGGTTTAGTGGAAACATTACATTTGATTTGGTAGTTCTTAAGTTCATCTCCTTCACCAAGGTTGCACGCACTTATTAAATTGTCACAATCAGTTCCATCAGCTGCCAAAGCTCACACCCTTCACCAAATCCTACACCTAGTGTAGAAAATATTGCGTCTTTGTGTCAATTCATCTTCTTCACCCCTGGAATATAAGACTCTTCTAATCATCAATCCTTCATTTACGCCCTTACCTTTCTCATTTCCTTTTCCACCCAAGCAGCCATATGCAACATTAACATCACCTTAGATTACTTACACTTGGTTCCTTAATTTTTTGTTTGATAAGGTAAATAATGGGAAAACCCCGTATACAAGTCGTATACCAAAAGTAAAGAACCTACACCAAAATATGGCTCTCTACAAAAGAACATCACCTTAGATTATTTACTCTTGGTCCTTAATTTCTCTTGGTTCCTTAATACCTCCTATACAAAAGAACCATCTTTTTCCAATGAAATTACATCAACACATAAGTCAATCTCATCCTCAAGTAAACACAACTTCACAAGTGGAATCACATGTAAATATTCCCAATGAGTCAACACCACATTTATCATGATTAGAATCCACACCTTTAAATGAACTACTCACATAAGGAAGCTTCATTCTCCAATTAACTACATGGCACACTTTGAAAAGCATTGTCACAAGAAAAAATATTTAGTGTAGCCAAGTTACCTTGATCTTTCCCTATGAGCTTTATATTTACCTTTGTCAATGTTAGAAGCTTGGGATGGGGTACTTTTGTTGTAGCATAAGCTTATTTGTAGTTGCCAAGAATGCCTCTAGAATCATTTGTAGAACCTTTCACATCAATCTTCAATGACTTGTCTTCAACTCGTGACATGGGAGACTTACCACGGCTAAGCATTTGTTTCAAGAAACTTTCCCCTTGATTCTTTATCACATGTTTCTTGGGCCATTCCAGCTTCTCATTTGTGCTCTTACTATATTCAAGCAATTCCTTAAATGTACGCTCTTTACCCTCCTCAATGTTTACTCATTGATATTACTTCTTCCTTGCTCCTCAAGTGTAACTCATGAGAATAACATTCTTAATTAGAGTGATCTTGTGACCTATTTGATTCCTCACTATTATATCCCCACCTTTCAACTCCATAGCCATCCACACCATAGGTATCATCCTTTATAATCATTGTGGAGTATGCCTTTTTTTTTTTCCGTCTCCTTAGAACTCAAGGATACAGTGGTACGAGCCTATAGAACAGATCCTGTTCAAGTAAGGTCGTTGAGTATACCTTTCTTGCTTATTGCTTTACTCCTCCCAACTCCATAAAAACACGTACCTCCTAACTTCCTTGAATCTGTAAAAGACGCGCGTTAAAACAAATAAAACTGGTTAGCATCAAGAAGGACCTCACAAGTTATTCCCTTACATGTATTACCCAAGAGATATCCCCTCAAACCCCCGTATTTGCGCTCAAGATCATATTATTCACTCTCTTAAACTCACCGCTCTTGCTTGATACCAATTGACGATGGAAAATAATCTCACGTGTTTCAAGCAAATTGATGGAGAACCTAACAACCCTCAAGAACACCTATAAAAAGGAAGAACATAAAGATAAATGATAGGTAGGATAAGACCAATTAGATTAGAAATGACACTATCAAGTAATTGGAAACTTGATTCCTTGTAATCACAATCTAAGACCTAATCCAAAATTGGGGAAGAAAAAATGAGGAACCAAGCTAATGAAGCAATTAGCTAACCACAAGCAAAGTAACTTGAAACCCACTAACTAGCATTCAGATACTATTTTTAATCCGAAGGAGCAAGAAAAGTAAACTCATACATTGATAACTTGCTAGAAGAATCCGAGTTGAGGTTCAATTGAAGATATAAAGGTGAATTCCACAAAAGGGTTCTCTCATAAGAGAATTTTGTCATCAAAACATCATAAACTAAACCCTAACCTGAAAGACTTACTCTTCTATGCCAAGGTAATGGGCCAAGCCCAAATACAAAATAAAGAAGATCCTAAATAATTTCGTTGGCTATGTGATCCAAGAAAGGTGGCCATGTGACACAAGTGATTTGGTCATTGGAATAATATTTTCAGAAGTTCAAGTGCTAGTGAACTTATTAAATGTCTTAGTCAAATGTGTCAAACCTTTCCAACCTTCGGTCAAACTTGGTCAATTAGTCGTTGAGTCCTCTGGTGTTCTTAAATGGTGTAAACCATGACCATGTTGTTGTCAGGGAGAGAGAGCAAGAAAGGTAGATGGAGACTTTTGAAAGATATAACAGGTTAGTTGATATCTTTGCCTTGAGCTTGGTTCAAATGGCGTTGGGGCCTTCTGTTAAAGCTGAGCTAAGTTGAGCCTGAAACAAGTTGGGCTAGGGTTGCTAGCTATTCACTAAGACTAAGCACTTGTTGAAACTGCAGTTATATCGGTAGTGATCTTTCAGAATGAATGTGATCAATCGTTCAAAGGATAGTTTTTACATCCTCACGTTCCTAAAATTTTCTTATGCGATTTCTCCTGGGGTGCCAGTGGTGGACTGAAATAAGTTCAAATTTCTCCTGTTTGATTGTTTCCAAAAAGCAAATAAATGGTTCTTAACAGTTGATGAACTTTTTCCTTCTGAATTACAAACTCCTAACTGGTTTGACATATATTGGAAATATTCCTATGGGTAGTCAAATGAAACAAGGACTGGTCTTCACCTGATGTTAAAAGATACTATGGGTCTAGTTGACTTAGCCATCGATTTGTTACATGAGAATAGTGATCCATAAAACCAATCAAAATAAGATACTGATCTATAAAGCATATCTAGAAAAGAACACTGACCCATAACTTACGTGTTCTGCTAAAGTTTTAGTTTGTTGCAGTAAATAGATGCATAAGGCTGGTGGTTTTTACATTACTAATCGTTAGGTTTCAGCGTTCTTACATTATGACATGTTTTCTATTTTCCCATTTTCTTGGTCTCTTCGATTTTCCTCTTCTAAGAGTGTGTAGACACGGTAGTATTTAGGATGAGAGGAATGAGGACATATCACACTAATCCTACAAAAATAGGATTAAGTACGTTAATGTTGGGAACTATGAAATGGTATGTGGATGAGTGCCGAGGAAGGGTCAGTGAGGATCTAGAAAGTGTGAAGAAGTTTTTTGTCTGGAACTGCCGGTATATTTAAAATCTTCTTCTATTCCCAGTTTGCCACAGATTATCCTGTTGAAAACCAACTCTGTTGCATCTTGCTTCATCTATTTTCTTAAGAACCTGAATCAGGTAAAGCTTAATTATCTTTATGGTTATCATTCCCCAAACTGATTTTCTGCTACGAAGACGTGGGCTTTCTTGTGTGCAACAACTTCGCTTTTCTTGTGTATTTGGATGATACATGTCTTTTCTTTTTCTGCAATAATACAATTAACTGCAGCCCTCCAAATGCCAGCAGCACATAAAATAAAAGAAAAAGAAAATAAAGGAAGTTGTCATAAAGAAAACAGGGAAAAGAAACTTCTTTTTGTAAATGAAAGAATAGAGAAGTGTTGGGGAAGAGGTATGTTTTGGAAATCAGAAGGGTTGTAGGATTTTGAGTCACTTGCTTAGTGCTATCAGTGTACAGTACATTATAAGCAGCTGTTAACATCATGATTCAGATGTCCACATGGAATGCCGATTGCAACTATACAGTGAATCGTCTTAAATTCTGACAGATTATTTGTACTTTTCTCAGTAAATGTGGCGTCTCTTCATAGTTGTGAAAGGATTGAGGGTACGTTTGGTTACAGGTATTAGGCAAATAATCCATGTATATAAATCTGTATTGGATTTATACTACGTTTGGTTACCACTTCAATTTTGGTATAGCTAATACCTATATATTTTTTGTTGATGAACTATCTGTGATTTAACTGTACGATAATTTAGTGAGAAATGCAAGAAGAAGAACAAGAATATGCAGTTGGGATTTTATCTATTCACCATAAAGATACAAATAGAACAATTTAGAACATGGAGACCACCTGTTGCTGCATAGCTGAATACAGCTGCTTTCTGGATTGCTTCCATTTCATCCTAATGGAGAGGAGGGGGCATGGCAACCGGTAGTGGAGAAAGAAATGAAATAGGGTTTCCATTGTCTACTCTTCTGTTGCAATTTTAAAAACTTGAATCTGGATTTTCAATCTAATTTGGGGCAGTAGATGAATTCTCAAAGGTGAGATAAAGCTAGAGAAACTTAGGGGGAGAAATGGAAGGCAAAAGAATTTGGCTAAGAAGAAAGCCATGATTTTCGAACCTTCACTCTTCTTTTCATTTTTCCCAAAATGGGGTGGTTGATAATTCTCTGGTCGTGACCAAGGACATCGTTAATATAAATATAACTTGGTGTTGATTATTCTTTAATACAATTACATGAAATAGGAAAGCCCTACACAACTTCAAGGGTATAATTGTCAACAAAAGTTTATACAGTTTTAGACCAAATACAAGTCTAAGTTATACATTGTATATCTGAGTTTTAATACAATCAACCAAACGCTCGATGAAAAATAATCTCTGCATTACAATCCCAGCATTACTATTCCATGTATTTCAATCCCTTTATAACTTCTTACTAAAGCAAATGACCCGTGAGTGTTTATTTTGTGCCTGCTTTATCTTTTATAACCTCTGTTCACATAACACTCATTCTTACGCTATTTTTTTTTTCTTTTCTTGGGCAGTCGCTTCTTGCAATGTAGAGGCCCGTACGCCAAACGAAGGCATCCTCTTGTGGACTCAACTGTTGTAGCAGAAATTAGAAGATGCATTGACCAAGGGATTGAATTTCAAGGCGAATTGTTAAACTTTAGAAAAGATGGATCTCCTTTGATGAATAGACTGCGTATGACCCCGATATATGGGGATGATGAAGCGATAACTCACATTATTGGTATTCAGTTCTTCAAGGAAGTAAATATTGATTTGGGTCCTCTTCCAGGATCCTTGGTAAAGGAGCCTACAAGACTACTGGATAAGTACCGTTCTAGCCTTTCTTCTAGTGGACCAATCTCAGAAGGAAACCGCACTATCAGTCGTGGGTTTTGTAGTATATTGCAGTTGAGTGATGAAGTCCTAGCCCTCAAGATTCTTTCACGGTTGACCCCGAGAGATATTGCGTCTGTTGGTTCTGTTTCTAGACGACTTTATGAGCTGACAAAAAATGAAGATCTTTGGCGAATGGTCTGTCAAAATGCATGGGGTAGTGAAACAACTCGTGTGTTAGAGACAGTGCCGGGAGCTAAAAGATTGGGTTGGGGTAGATTGGCTAGAGAACTAACTACTCTAGAAGCGGCAGCATGGAGGAAGCTAACTGTTGGAGGTGCTGTTGAACCTTCACGTTGCAACTTCAGTGCATGTGCAGTAGGGAACCGTGTTGTACTCTTTGGTGGAGAGGGGGTCAACATGCAACCAATGAATGATACTTTTGTATTGGACTTGAATTCCAGCAATCCAGAGTGGAAATATGTCAAAGTCAGCTCTCCTCCTCCTGGACGTTGGGGACACACTCTCTCTTGTGTGAATGGATCTCATCTTGTTGTGTTTGGAGGCTGTGGAAGGCAGGGCCTCCTAAATGATGTCTTTGTGCTGGATTTGGATGCCAAACAACCAACTTGGCGTGAAATCTCTAGTTTGGCGCCTCCGCTTCCAAGATCTTGGCACAGCTCCTGTACCTTGGATGGTACCAAGTTGATAGTCTCTGGTGGTTGTGCAGATTCTGGTGTGCTTCTAAGTGATACTTTCCTGCTTGATCTGTCTATAGAGAAGCCTGTGTGGCGTGAGATACCGGTGACGTGGACTCCACCTTCTCGTTTGGGCCACACGCTGTCTGTTTATGGAGGCAGGAAAATACTTATGTTTGGGGGTCTTGCCAAGAGCGGTCCTCTGCGTTTTCGATCAAGTGATGTATTTACAATGGATCTCAGCGAGGAAGAACCATGCTGGAGATGTGTTACAGGAAGTGGAATGCCTGGTGCCGGAAATCCTGGAGGTGTTGCTCCTCCACCAAGGCTTGATCACGTGGCAGTAAGTCTCCCTGGTGGCAGAATTCTGGTCTTTGGTGGGTCCGTTGCTGGTCTCCACTCAGCATCTCAGCTCTACATTTTGGATCCAACAGAAGAGAAGCCTACATGGAGGATATTGAATGTACCTGGTCGGCCTCCAAGATTTGCTTGGGGACATAGCACATGTATTGTTGGAGGAACTAGAGCAATAGTCCTCGGAGGTCAAACTGGTGAAGAATGGATGCTCAGTGAGCTTCATGAACTATCCTTAGCGAGCTTGCCATATGAATAAAAAGGAAAGGTAATAATCAAGAGACGGTGTTGTGCTGAATTCACAATGAAAATTTTGCCTCAAGAATAAAGGGAGTCCCGAACAAACTATTGCAGTGCAGTTTTTACATTGCACCAAATGCACAAATGATTAGCAAGTACCCTTGAATTAGTGGCTGTCTTGTTTATTCTTGTGTGGCTCATAGGCCATGTTGATCAGATGGTTCTGTTGAGCAGATGGTCTTAATTGAGCTTAATTTTGCAGGTTTGCGTGCAATGATTTCGCTTGATGCACTTGAATTATTCACCCTTTGAAAGCTAGCTGTAGCTTGATAGATCAGTAGGTTATTCTGTATTCTTAGGTTTAGTTTGTATTGTGTATTGGATGTATGTGTTGTTCAACTTCTGTAATTTGAATCCCTTTGGGCAAACATGGAAAAAAAAGAAAAAGTAAAGGAAAAAAAAAGGTAAAGATTTGTAGAACCAGATGCATGGGGGTTTGTATTAGATTTATAATTACCCTTTGCTATGTTTAATAACAGTTCATGCAATGACATGTTTGTCGACTGTTTAAGCATTCCCAGACTAGAACAGCTTAATTAACCTCTTGCGGGCAAGCAAATTGTTTTGAAAAGTCTCTTCCTTGAGAGGATTTTTCAGTTCTTGCCCTCTCTCACTTGTGCGCATGCATATAGGTGGTGTCAGCTGAATGTATTCTTATGATGTAATGTACCAACATTCTGTGAAAATCTAATTGAATGAGGTGCAATTGTTTTGCACTCGTATGTTATGTAAGTTTTTACTTGTAATAGTTTTACTCAGGTATAATTCTTCTGTTGTGCCTCAGCCTTGTTTATGTTTACGGTTTTTTCTTTACCGTAGCTCGTATAGTATCATAAAGTTTTAAAGCTTTATATGGTGATTGAGAATAGAATTATATATATAAACTTCTGCGTTTTTTTTGGGAACAAATGGGGGAATACGTTTATTTTTGTCGGGTTTTCCTGAAGCAGTCTCTGAGTTGCTTGCATCGTTGTAATTGCCAATTGATTACTTTGATAAATTCAGTTTCTTTACCTGAGGCATCCATGCTATCCTATAGTAATGCACCAAATGAGAATTCTTAATATTGTTTACAAACAGAATGTAACGTCTTTCAGTAAGCTTAATAGTAATTCCATGCCAAGATTTTGATAAGAATCAGCAGGCTACAAATCAAACCATGGCCTCTTACTCGCCATCAAATTCAGTACTACGGATTATATGAGTTTCCTCGAGGAGCTTGCGTTCTGATTTGTCTGATTCTCAATTCAATAAGACGTTAAAAATGTACAGGGGTATTTTTTGGTAATACAAGTATATTCCCAAAACATACACACACACATATATATATATATATACACACACACAAGTGCTCCGGTGTGGGAAGGGGATCTTATTTTGAGAGGAATTTTACATGTTTATATTTTGGTCATAAATGTGTATTACCAAATACATACATACATACATACATATACATACATACATACATATATATATATATATATAGAAAGGAGTTTTGATATTTTTTATAATGAACTTTTAACTATTGCTATTTCTATTGTGGGGATGTGTATAAGAAACAACATATTAAACAACATAGAATATGTACCGACTAGTGATATGAAAAGACAAGAAAATTTAGCTTATATGAAATAATGTACATTTAGCTTAAAAGGCAAGGTCGAAATATATTAAAAAGCAAGGTCTATCGCAAGTGGACAGATAACGAGATTCACGATTTGGATTCATTCTTTTCAAACTCATACTCTGTTGCTTCTGTGGGTAACCGGCTTGTGGATTCAACACGCTCCCAATGAATAACATCACACCAGTAAATTCGTCTCATACAAGGGACAAGAATGGATGGTCAGCGACAACGCCTGTAGGAGAGCAGTAGCCAATGCAGCTTCAGTTCCTTTCTCATTTACCTCTTTTTCATCACGAGGAATAACCTCTTTGATGAGACCAATTCTCTTCTTTTTAGTCCACTCATTGACAGTCTCATCAACCTTGTTTTGAATATCGACAGACTTGAGGAAACCTAGCATTACTTTGGTGATTTCAGACATGGAGAGTAATGTTCTATTGATATCACTTGCCTTTTTGGGCTGAATAATCGGACATTTTCATTTCACCAATTCATCATAAACTGTAGACAAAGCCTGTTATAGATTATCTAACGCTGGATGTCCATAACTCCTAAAGAGTATTTCCCATTACACTTCTCAATTATGCCCATAACTTCCACTACTCATTCCTATTATGGTTATAACTTGCACTTCCTCCATGATCTCAAATGTTTAATGCCATATTTACGGAATTCTTTTTGTATACCTCTATCTAGTACTATAAATAGAGGATGTGAAGTCATTTTTAAAAAATACTTGAAAGTAATAAGAAATCTCTCCTCTCTTGTCTCTCTACATCTCTTTTGTTTTATGTTGTTACTTTGAGCTTAATTTCTTAATATGTTATTAGCACGGATTTCTCATATCATGATCTTCTCTGTCAAGACTATGTGGTAGCTTCTCTTTAAATTCCACAGCTTCAACCGTATCATTTTTGCGGCCAGTAAATATACGAGATCTCTTGGTAGCATTGCTTCTATCATTATAAGGAAATGACACCGGCATACAAAAATGAATATACTGGTGATACTTATCCTAGTCAATTGAATAAACTTTTAGTAGTGTTGTAAATAAAAATAATACTTGCTGCAGTTTTCAAAGATATGGTCATGTAAGATAATTCCTAATGGATATTGACCTATAGATTTTATTTGTTTTATGTTTTTAGATACCATAGTTAGTGCACAAAAATTTGACAAGTTATTTTTTGGTCAACAAGGCTTTTCTGTCATAATAAGATTCTTTCAAGAGGTAAATGGTTCTTGCCACTAAATTGTATATTTCTTTTAAACATCAGCTATGCATCAATAAATATATGACTATAAAAATGATTATATTTACTAAGTCTTTTTATGATTTAATGGCTATGAGCACAATAAGTGGTAATATTTTTAAAGGCTCGAGGGTGAGCCATCATTGAAATTTGGTTTACTATACCACTGCTGAGGGTAAGAAGGTAAGTTCAAGTCCCATTACACCATGAGGGTAAGACATAGGGTTCGAGTCCTGATGCACCATGATGATATAAGATGTTGGATTTGAGTCCCAACGTATTCCCGGCTAACGTGCCTTTGTATTGGTAAGGCATTGAGTTCAAGTTTCAATTAGTGCACTACATTGTTACAACTCAAGATCCACTAGTCGTGATGGCACCTAACCCAACTCGTTAGGTCAGCCAATTGACAGTTAACACAATTCTAATAAAGATAAAGGTGATCAGCAAATGTTATATCTGGATTCTATACAATATCCCAAGGACTGGTAGTACAAGTCATGAGCTCCTAAGACTGGATTTTTGTAAAAGCTGATATGAAATAAATACAACTTCGGTTTGAAATGTACATAAACAGAATTCAACTCTAAAACTATCCAGGGACAAATGGTAGCTGCATACGGGAGGCACGAACATCTTTAGAGCCAGCTTCCGTTATCCACCGCTCTCACCTCCAAGATCTGCACGCAAGGTACAGAAGTGTAGTATGAGTACAACCGATCCCATGTACTCAATAAGTATCTAAACTAACCTCGGTGAAGTAGTGACAAGGCTTTTTAGTTAAAAGGTATTCACTGATATAACTTGTGCAGTAGACTAGCAATAGAACAATATTAAAATATAACAGAGAAAAGTACAACAACAACCCAGTGAAATCCCACAAGTGGGGTCTGGGCAGAGTAGTGAGTACACAGACCTTACCCCTATCCCGAGGGAGTAGAGAGACTGTTTCCGAAAGACCCTCGGCTCAAGAAGATAACAGAGAAGAGTACAAGAACAAATATGCAAAGCAATAAAAGAATCACCACAAGAAATCACGGTAGTAAATTCATAACTTTCATAGTGTGATAAATGTATCAAATCGAATGGCACGACAACATACTTCGCGCATTTATCTCATCCTCACCAGATATATGAATGTAAGTCAAATCAATTGGCACGAAAAACACCCTTCGTGCATTTATTCTTCCTTATAGAGCATATGTATAACAGTACCAACCAGGTAAAAGAAATACAATAACGATAAAATGGGAGATACACAGGTAGCAATAACGAACAACGCAATGCATATGGGTAACAGTAACAGACCAGATAGGAGGCATAGAAGTAATGATAGCATTTTAAGGTAGAAGAACATAAATTTCACTAGCTAACATGGTAGAAGACTTAGATATAGATATAACAAACATGAAGGAAATCATGATCTTTATAAGCTAAAGAAATAGAAGGCATGGATAACTAACATAGTAGAAGGCTTATACGAAAGTGCAACAAATGAGAAAAATCATGGATTTAGATATGACAACAAGAAGGAAAGCATGTATTTGCAAGTTAAACAGATAGAAGGCATAGACAACACAACAACAATTGATACAGAAGACAAAGACAGAACAACAACGACAAGTCACATAGAAAATATAGGTGCAACAGTAAAAACTCAAGGTAAAGGCATGAATGTATACACAAGGAAGAGATATCACAACATAATGCATGTCTCTCGTCCTCGCCTGCACGGAAACACCCTTCGTGCCATAAACACATGATAATATTAAAAAATGATAATGTAAATAAAATGACACGACATCACCCTTCGTGCTTTTATTCCCATCCTCACACGATAATGTAAATGAAATGGCACGGCATCACCCTTCGTTCTTTTACTCTCATCCTCACATGATAATATAAATAAAATGCCACGGCATCACCCTTTGTGCTTACCACTCTTCCTCACATGATAATGTATATGCAGTGGCACATCATCACCCTTCGTGCTTCTTACATGATAATGTGTATGCAATGGCACGACATCACCCTTTGTGCTTTACACTCTTCCACACCAAGCACACGTATATCAATAACAAGCAAGGTAGGAAGCATGAATAACATGAAGGAGAGTGATTAAGCGAATATTTCAAATGAACATCAATCACAACTTTCAAGCCAATAACAATTCAATAAATCACAAGAACCTTATTGTTCAAGTATTTCAAAAAGTCTCAAAAATGATCTTCAACTCAAGTATAGAATCCAATATCTCAAGAATAACGGTCGTAGCGATGTATTGGTGAATAAGCATAGTGATGTACGAATTTAACGAATCAATAGTTTCACAAAAATCCGTCAAATTTTAATGAAGTTATAATAAGCTAAATCTTGGTTTCTAGCATTTAATTTTATATTCTTAGTAATCTAGAAGTCAAGTAAGACATGAAACAAGAAGGTCACATAATTCTACAAGGCACAACTAATAGTATAATTTACCCCCGAGCATGATTAACCCTGGCACATGCATATACGCTTGTCACCTCATATAGGCATCACCCCTGCATGTAGCAAACAATATCAATTAGTAGGAAAAATTTCTCCAACAAAGTTAGGCAAGACACTTACCTCAAACAAGCCAAATCGATACATTAGAAGCGCTATCCCGCTCAAATCATCCTCCGAACGGCTCGAAGTTAGCCAAAAGCAACTCAAAATCATCAAATAATGTCATAGGAAGCGAACCTAAACGATAAAAGTCGAACCTTTACACATTTACTCAAAGTCAACCAAAAGTCAAACCTAGGCCCGCACCTCGGAACCTGACAAAACTCACAAATTCCGACAACCCATTCGTATACGAGTCCAACCATTCTAATTTCATTCAAATCCGACTCCGAATGGATGTTCAAAACGCAACTAATCACTTTAGGAAAATTTACACAAAACCCTCTAATTTTTCTTTTGAAATCATAATCAAATGCCAAAATAGAAGATGGAATGTAATCAAAGCCAAGTAGAAAATACTTACCCCAATCCATGTGGTGAAAATTCTCTCCAAGATCGCCCAAATCCGAGTCTAGGGTTCAAACCATGAAAGAATGAGCTAAAATCCCAAAATTCCAACTCTTAACCCAGCTCCACATGTCGCATTTGCGACCACAAGTTTGCAAATGTGGAGTTGCAATTGCGACCATATGTTCGCAAATGCGGTAGTACGGAATTGGAACAAAAAGTTCGCAATTGCGAAGTACCAGCACCAGCAAATCCAAACTTCACCGAAATGATCTAAAACCACCCCAAAACTCATCCGGAACCTCCCGGACACAAACCATATGTGCATTTCAATCTTAAAACACGCTACGGAACTGCTTGAGCACTCAAAATACTGAAAAGAGGTTGTTTTGACCCGATATTGATCAAGGTCAAACTCAAAATTTCTTAAGTTAACTAGTATCTCAACCAATGATCCAAAATATACCTGAGCCCCTCGGGACCCCGTCAAATCATACCAACAACTCCCAAAATATAAAACGGACCTGCTCGAGGCGTCAAATAGCAACATTAAAACCACAAATCGTACCTCAAATCAAACTTTATGAACTTTTGAACTCCAAAACTCGTGCCGAACCATATCAAATCAACTTGGAATGACCTCAAATTTTGCACACAAGTTCCAAATTATATAACGAACCTATTCCAACTCCCAAAACCATATTCTGAACCCAATAACATCAAAGTCAACTTCCGGTCAAACTTATGAACATTCCAAACCTTCAAATTTCCAACTTTCGCCAAATAGTGCCAAAACCTTCTAGAAACATCCAAATGAAATTCCGAGCATATGCCCAAGTCCAAAATCACCATTCGGGCTTAGCGGAACCATCAAAACTTTGATCCGAGGCTAAAAACACAAAAGTCAAATTTGGTCAACTTTTCCAACTTAAAGCTTCTAACATGAGATTCATTCCTCCAAATGCATTCTGAGGCACCTGAAAACCAAAACCGTCGATTCACACAAGTCTTAATACATCATATGAAGCTACTCAAGACTTAAAACAGCTAAACGGAATGCTAATTCTCAAAAAGACCGATTGGGTCGTTACATATATTGATGATATAATGATGATTGAGGCAAAATAATATGCTTTTGATAAAAAATCAGGAAGTACGTCCCACTTGATATTCTCCATTCCATGAAGTGAATGTTGTAGCAGTGTATAATAAGTCTGAATGAAGATAATTGTTTGAATAAATGAATGTGGATGTGACAAAGGACAAAATAATATTAGTCATTATTATGTTAAATATAAAAAGGAGAACAGTAAGAGTTCTCAAAGTAATCCTTCAAAAAGTGAAGACAATATTTACCATCTATATGGTATGTGGTACATAAAGATAATAAAGCACATCCAAATGATTATGGTCCATTACTTGAAGAGAATGTGACTTGTGATATTATTGGGAATACAAGGCTATTAGAACAACCCTGACTGAAGATTCTTCCTTCAACATTAGCTTACAATCCTTAGAACCAATTCCCAACATCTGAATCTCCTTCTAAAATTTGAATCTTGTATATCTACATTGTATAAATTTCAACAAGCTATATCAAGCCATAAATATACTCCCAAGATATAACCACATGGTGTACCGCATAACCTATATACTCATAGCGATATCTCCGACCACAATACCTACTCATTACCAAACCAGGTACCGGTAATACACTTCATATCAAATAAAACCTTGTTTAAAATATTTGTAGCACTGCAAATAATGAAAGAAATGTATAGAAACTCATAACCACCCATCCGATCAACAAGACGTAGAGTCCTCTCGCCCGACAAGAACCATTGCCAAAATCTAAGCTGACTAATGATATTCTTCTCTCAAACATACCTTATCCAAATACGATTGCACTAATTCCAGGTCCAATAATCTTGTCTCACCAGCACAAGCTGCTCGACCGGCAGGCCACTCCAAATGCCACATAGAACCACATCGATGCAATCTATGCACCAAATAAGCAACATCTCGAATGTGATCAATTACGAAAGGAGAATCAAACAAGAGAACTGTCCAACAAGTCTGACAAATACAACCACTAAAGCTTAATACTTTGAATCCGTTCCACAAGAGAGAAACAAAATATACGAAAAAAGCACACAAAATTGTATCCTAACATAACTTCGCTGTGGCGCGTAACCCGATCCTATGTGTCAATCCACATAGAGATGCCCATCTATCCTAAATACTAATACTCAAGAAACACGTGTTTAACAACAAAAACAGCCAAAGTACATTACCATAACCATGGAAAAAAAGATAGCATGATATACTGCAGATAGGAAAAACATGACTAAGGTGCAATAAGCAATTCAACATTCCAAGATCCATCTCGCCCCAATATCTCCACAAGGCCTAAACTGAAGCATATCATGCATGTGAATTGTCAAATAGTCTCACAAACCATCGTAGCATAAGAGAGTAACACATGAAACATACTAGGAAATGAATAACATCCATTTCGCCTGATGACACACCCACATAAATGCTGCACAAAAGTAAGCAAACCCGATCCGATATAGAATACACATTCTCATTAGGCCTACCAATGAGCCCTCAAATCAATCCTGATCATCCTAAAATTAGGTAAATAACATTCCAAAAGTCCATAGTGACCTATCCATAACGCATGAAATCAGCTGTCTAACCATTAACACACCTTCACAGTTCGCAACCAAGGAATAGTCTGCCTCTAAGAACATCTAGTATCTAAACCTCAAGAATACAAGAATCTCCTTATCTCTCCAACTCTTTCGCTTCAATAAATGATACTTCACTCATACACAATCAACTCATGTGATGTATTCCCAAAAATCTTCCGCATCGAGGAGCAAAACCTGAACATCAACGGTTTCCCACAATGCGATCTCTGTAGTACTAGCCAAGCATCCACAAGTTAAAAGAATGCGTCTTCTACAACACACACCCTTCTCAGGTGAGACTAGATAGTGCCAGTATTCTCTTAATCATCTGAGATTTCCCATGCTGTCTAGTACTCATGTCCTTCTTTTCGAAACTGAACAGTAGTCTTGTCCATGCAATCTCAATCCGGCACACCGCATCTATCATGCTAACATATGAGAATTTCCTTCTTTTCGAAACTGAACAATAGTCTTGTCCATGCAATCTCATCCGGTGTACCGCATCTATCATGCTAACATATGAGAATGCGAGAATCTCATAATCAACTCTAAATCACAAGTAGGATAAACACTCCATCAACGAGAAATCTTCCACTTAACTCAATCTAGGAGAACATGGCAACATGCAAAAAACCTTTCGATACATGCAGAAGACATCAGTCTCAAGCCGTAGTCGAAACCATCGTGAAATCTTCAAAACCCCTTCGCACATAACTGTCATCAGAACTGAACCCCTCTAAATCAACCAAGTCTCGTAGGCTGCCAAACCCAAAAGTATTGCGACAAATCACTTGTAAAACCTTATTATACCAAAGGAACCGATCATTTCTACTACTATGCTGATCCAAACCACTGCTAAGCTGACCCAACTTCTTCAAAATCCTCTTGAATTACCTTAAAGGTAACATTTTTCTTTCCTATTACTCTATGGACCTCAATCAAAACTCATCCCAAGTGATACCAATATGGAATCACGTCATCTTAAGACTCGTAAACTACTTTATTCCCTCTCATGAACCTAATAATACCTCAAACCGAATTGCCCACTCTGAAGAGACCTTCTGTGAACTCGAAGCTATTTCTTTCATCTCTCCAATACTGCAATGTAGAATCAATAATGATATAGAAATACCGCAAGTCTCAGCACCTTCCAATGCAAATCTCAAATCTTAGACATTCACAAATTCGAGAATCTTTAAATACCACATATCAATCTTGAATCCATTAGAACCTTCTCGAGAGTCATCCACTCTACTCCAATCTCTGATGCACATCCCATATGCGCCGATTGACTTGTGCTCCACCAACACATGAATACTCAAGAAAAAGCAACCAAGCGATTCGTTTTCCTTGCACACTATATCCACAACGAATGTCAAACCCGAATCATTCCAAGATCTCCAGATACCCATAAAGTATAGTACAACATGCATCCAATAATTTCTTTGCTCGAGTCATCCTCGAAGTCGTCCTCTTCAAGTCATAACTAATCCACAATCGTCCCTTAATCCAAGAACTATAACACATGACCATGCAGTCCGATCATCGATAGTAGATTTTCCCACTTGGCTCGAAGCCACAAAACACATCATCTGATAACCTAAAATACTCTTCCTTCTTAGCTTCCACAGTATCATAGTGTTACTCAGCTTAATTCCTCGTAAGTGTAGTACTGGTCATCACACCTTCCAAATCATCCGCCAAGTGCATACTCATCCTTGTGACAGTCATGCGAACTTTCTCAAGCAATCCACACTATAATCGTCGCACATATATCCCACTGGATAGAAGGAAAACTCTTCATAGAAACCTCATAAGAGCCACACAACCTCAAATCTTCTCGCATGAGATAACCCACTGGTTAGCCTCAAATTGACATCTTCCTATGACCTTACCATGGTCACAACCACTAAGCAATCAATTAATCATCCGATTCCACACTCATCAACAAGATACAAGAATCCACTTTATTCCTCAAATGAACAACTGAAAGATACACCAACACATCCATATCTTAAGACTATACAACACATTAGGACAAAAATCAAGCATCCCTAGCCCTTTACATCCCAAGAAAATCCTTCATGTTACATCCACACTATCTAAGAATAGTCCTCCATCATATAATACCCATCATACAACTATCTTGCAACTCACTGAGCCATTAATCCCACTCTTAGGGACACTACTGGACATAAGAGTCCAAAGGCACATACTCACACAACTAAATCTACCGAGCCCAAGCTACAGTCTATACCTGGCCTTAAGTCCTCCAAACTGCTCTACTTTCACAACACAGAAATAAATCTCGCACCTCATCCATAATATAACAACACGTTGGTGCTCAGCTAACACCGAGTGCTCAACATCACATACGAGTGAATGGGAAGAAATCGAAGATACAGGCTTCAAGTTGAACGAGTCCGCACAATAAGGAAGGAAAGAAGGTGAAGTTTCCTAGATGCCCTGTAGCCTCTCGAAGATAAGTATGGACGTCAGCATACCGATCCGCAAGACTCTACCAGATATTTTCTCATGACGCGTAGAACCTATGAACCTAGAGCTCTGATACCAACTTGTACGATTGCGCAACAACACAAGCAAGAACTCTGCTAGGCTCAAAAATATCCTATATCAAAAATCTATTATTCAAGGCTTGAACATCCATAGACAAAGGCCTCTCCACAACTGGAATAAATGACAAACTCCTCATACTCTCTGGTTTCCAACTCAAAGCATCTGCTACCATATTCGCCTTCCCTGGTTGATACAAGATAGTGATATCATCATCCTTCAACTACTCCAACTACCTCCGTTGCCTCAAATTCAAATCTTTTTGCTAGAACAGATACTGAAGACTCTGATGATTAGTGTAGACCTCACAAGACACACCGTACAAGTAGTGCCTGAAAATCTTGAGTGCATGCATGATAGTCGCCAACTCCAAATCATGAATTAGATAATTCTTCTCATAGGGCTTCAACTGGAGCGACGAATAGGCTATCACCCGACTGTCCTGCATCAACATACAAACAAGGCCAATACCCAAAACATCACAATAGATAGTATACATCCCCGATCCTGAGGGCAATACTAAAACTGGAGATGTAGTCAAAGCAGTCTTGAGCTTATGAAAGCTCTCCTCACACTCATCAGACTATCTGAACAGAGCATCCTTTTTGAGTATACCTGTCCAATGGAGCTGCAAAAGATAAAAACCCTTCCACAAAGTGACGAGAGTAGCTAGCCAAACCCAAGAAACTCCTGATCTCTGTAGTGGTAGAAGGTCTTGGCCAACTTTGAACTACCTCAATTTTCTTCGGTACAACCTTGATCCCATCACTTGACACCACGTGAACCAAGAATACCACCGAATCCAATCAAAACTCGCACTTGGAGAACTTAGCATACAACTTCTTTTCTCTCAAAATCTAAAGCACAATCCTCAAATGCTACTCGTGCTCCTCAGCACTACGGGAATATACTAAGATATCGTCAATAAAAAAAATGACAAAAGAATCCAAATAAGGTTGGAACACAATGTTCATCAACTGCACAAAAGTTGCTAGCGCATTAGTCATATCAAAAGACATTACCAAAGAACTCATAATATCCATAACGAGTCCGTCTTAGGGATGTCGAAATCCCTAATGTTCAACTGATGATAACCTGATCTCAAATTAATCTTCGAAAACACCCTGACACCCTGAAGCTAATCAAAGGAATCATCAATGCGAGGAAATGGATAATTGTTCTTGATAGTGGTCTTATTAAAAGGCAAGGTTGAAATATATGAGTATCAACACTAACATCTCTAACAAAGGCAGATACGCCAAACACCCTTCACAACCATCCGTTGAGCCTTCAGAAATGAAATCACCCTACTAGGGGTATGACCATGAGAGCCCCTCCATTCTAACCTTGGTAACCCTGGCATAACCAACATAACGATCTTAGTGTGACAATCAAGAGTAGCATGATACAGAGATATGCAATAAATACCTAGAATTACACAAAAATCCACCAAATTAAGAAACAAAAGATCAACCCAAGTCTTATAACCCCCAACATTAACCACACTAGACTAATATACACGATCCACCACAAAAATATCACCAACAAATGTAGATACATGAAAAGGAATATCAAGAGAAACACAGGGCATATCTAAATAATGAGCAAAATACGATGACACATATGAATAGGTAGACCCCCGATCAAACAACACAGAAGCATCTCTATGACAGACTGAAACCATGCTTGTAATCTGAGGCCACTACCTCGGGTCTACCTAGAAAAGCGTAGCATCGAGCCTGACCACCATCGTTCTTACCACCACTAACCTGGACCCCTCTTTTAGGATGACCTCTGGCTGCATGTCCTCCCTCTCTAGTTGACTAGGCCGGGGATAAAGCAACTGGTGCGAGAACCATTGCGTAAGAAATTTATGGAGCTACATCTCTAGCAAGTCTGGGGAAATCCCTCCTCACATGGAAAAACTCTCCGCACTCATAACAACCCTTAGCTGATGGAGGCTGCTGAACCTGCATGTGTCCCTTATGTCTCGAATAACCACTAGAAGAACCCTACATAGACGGAGCACGGTACGAACTCAGTGGGTGGGAACTAAAAGATGATGGAACTGGAGTGCTAAACGATGGTCATGACACTTCACCCTGGCCACATGCTTCTTAGAATAAATTGGTCTACCATGATGACCTCTACCAAGCTGATCCCTACCTCCAGATGAGGTACCACTAAAACTACCAGAACGACGATGCCTCATATCCCTGATTATAGCCTCTTTCCCCTAAATATGGATACACTCGATTCTCCGAGATCTCTCCAGAACCTAATTAAAAGTAGTCCAAATCTCTAAATATTAGGCCATAAAATTCCTGATACCATAAGTCAACCCCTCAATGAATTGCCTCACCTTCTCTGCCTCGGCAGGAATCAAGAAAGCATCATAATGAGACAACTCTATGAATCTTGCCTCATACTAAGTCATAGTCGTGCGATCCCGTTGAAGGCACTTAAACTGAATGGACAACTCATCCCTCCTGGTGTGTAGGATGTACCTGTGCAAAAACAAGTACAAAAATTAAGTCCAAGTAAGAGGTGATGAACCTACTGCCTACCCAGCTCATACATCTGCCACCATTTCCTAAAATGTACGGAAATCCACACCATTGGGCTCTACCAATCCGAAAGTGCAAAGCGTCTGATGATATCGGTCTAGAAAGTATTTGCATCCTTAGAAGCGTCACCATCAAAGTGAGGAAGATGTAACCTCTAAAACCTCTAAATCCTCTCCTCTTCCTCAGTAAACATTGCAGGCTCAACCACAGGGCTGGCTACCACAATAGATTGCTCGCTACCAGCTGACAATATGCTCAACGTCTGAATATTGCCGTAGCCTGCTCTGAAGTATGAATGATAAGGGTATACGTTCCCTCCTCCAACCTGAGATGTGATGGGGCCACTAGAACGACTCTTGCCTAAGTCAATGCATCAATAAAACTGACCATCTTGGCCATAACCTCTTGAAATACCGGTGCATCAATAAAACCCCCTGGATGCTGAGTCTCACTAGGGCCTCGACATGATGATCAATAATCTGATCCTCCACCTGATCTGCATATGGGTCCACTAATATTTCTCTGGTGTGCCTATGGGCTACGGTAGGTGCTCTACCTCTCCGTGCAACTATGCGAACCCTGGTGGGAGCTTTAACCCTGCCCCGACTCCTTCCTCTCCTAGATACAACCAATGGTGCTGCCTCTCTGTGGCCTGCCGCAGCTGTTGAAGCACGAGTTCTCACCATCTGTGAGTGATATCCGGCAAAACAATGTGTATATTTACTCATTGTTGCCTCACATTCTAGTGCTTTTAATTATTTTCTGAGTATTAGTTATATTATTTTATGCTTAATATTATATTTTAATCATGTAGCAATAAAGCAGTGTGAAAATGAAGAGATTTGGAGAAAAATATAAATACAATGCGAAAGAAAAAAAAGAAGGAAAAAAAAGAAATAAAAAAAGGAAGAGAAAAAGGGGGACACCCTTTGGTGTTTGTCCCCCCACGTGTAAGACAAAAGAAAAGGGAAATGCAATTGAAAGCAAGGAATTGGTTTTGAAATTGCAAATCGTCACTGGTTCCAACGCTAGGCTAGCGCGACGCGCTGGCCTGGACCCTTTATGGGATTTTTCCTATTTCGCTCGGGACAAGGTTATTTCGGCCCTATATGGTAGCAACTCGTATAAAAGGGGTTCTAAACCTAATTTTTAGGTGATCTAACATATTTTGGAGGAAGGGAACACACACCACACTTGGAGGAGGCTTCTAAATAGTTTTTCTTCTCTTGTCTTCCTTTAATGTCATAGTTTATTAGTTCTACAGTTGTGAGTGACGTTGTAGTTGAAGCTTGAATTGTTCTTATTATTTTATCGTACTGGTTTATTTATTCAATATTTCGCTTAATTATTTGATTGCTTGATCACCAATTAAATACTATCTATGAATCTAGGATTGAACTTGGGAGAGAAAATTCTAGCTTGCATATAAGATTGAGTAGAGCGAGATCTTGAACCTGAATGTCAGGAACGAATTTGGTTAGGATAGGGATATACCTAACTTCCTTGCTTGGTTACTATACGGGAATTATTAATGCGTTCTTGTTAATCCTAACTCCATAGGAATATATGTGTTAGGTTAGCTTGAATAGGCGAGTAGTACTTCGGAAGAATACTACGAGTAATATTAACCATGTCAATCAATAAACCAGATAAATTAATTAGACAATTTTAGTGGAAGGCTCAACGAGATTGTTAGCTAACCCATAGCTCTGGAACATTTTCTCCCATTGAATTCACCTCTAAGCTTGCCGAATACTCTAGATTAGTTATAATTAAATATTCATACTTTAGACGCTTGAACAGATTAATTCTCTTAGATTAATTTAGTAAATAGTTAATCACAAGTGCCCGTGGGTACGATATCTGGACTTACAATCCTATATTACTTGTACGACCACGTATACTTGCGTGTGCGTTTGGGAGCAACAAGTTTTTGGTGCCGTTGCCGGGGACTTAGAAATGAACTATTTTATTAGATTAGATTTTTACTTTTTATCTATTCAAATTTTTAATGTTAATTTAGTGTAGTTAGTATTTTTTTACATGGCATATTTGAACGGAAAGTGGTGAATGGTAAGTATTTTATTTTTGTGATCCTTGTCCATATTGTAAAGGACCCCACTTGTGGCAACAATGTATAAATATTTCCAAGATCAATTTGTGTGCACCATCTCAATCCTGTACTATTTATGGTGGCAATTGGAATAATTTTCCTAAATGTTATTATCCTACTCCAATCCCTTCTTATGATGATTCTAATAAAGCTTGTGAGTTTGACATGAGAAACAAATTGGATGATGTGGAACATGATGTCCGCATTCTTGATATGCACAGGAAGTTATTGGAGGAATATGGAGGTGTCAGTGAGAAAATTATGAACGAGATGCAAAACTTCTTAGAAGGAAGAGCTGAATTGTGACAAGAGATCGACCAATTTGGCAGCTATATTGATGACTAGGAGGCTCAATTGTTATGTCTAATGCCCTACAAAATAGTTTTGAGTTGTGTGAAGCTGAAAAAGAGCTTATATGCCAAATTGAGGAGCTGAAAGTGGATAGTCAATCACTCGACCATATTTTTATTGATGATGTCAATTTTGAGAAAAGTATCATGTGAGGAAGTATATATATTGCACTTGAAGGCTCTAGTGTGTATACATATGAGGATGTCAAAAATAAAGCATTTTTTAGAGTTGGAGCACATTGGACCTTATTCTAAACATTTTTCAACATTGTGTTTTGTTGGTGACACGAGAATTAATCCATTCGAGCCTATGGAGGAGTCAATTAATGGGGAACAAAGTGCATAGATTCTGAAATTTGCGATGTCAAGGAGACAAAATGACATCCCTCACTTAAAGGCCAAGAAGTGCAAGATGCGACATTGTTTATTGGGTTCTTTTGTATTCGTACCACCGCCCTAGGAACGTGACAAAAAAATTAATGCAAAATTGGGCGCGCGATTCATATCCTCAAAATGGAAGAAAAAGTGGTGAAGTGGTGCAAGTCGTGCCACAACTATAAATAAGGCGCTTATTGGGAGGTAACCCAATTCTATTATTTTTTATATTTTTTATTGTATTATTGTTGTAGTGTAATTTTTTATTTTTATTTTGTAGGATTATGAGAACATAAATCAAGGCCATAAGATGTGCAAAAGCGATGGTTGAAGCTAAGTGTGGGGTTCCCGCACAAAGGATCATATCTGGGAGAAGTTTGAGTATCCTGTGAGCTGCTAATGCTTCGGCCTTTAGCTTACCAGGGAATCTCTTTTACACTCTTGTTATTTATTGCGTGCATTGAGGACATTACATAATTTTAATTGTGGGGTGAGGAGATTGTCTGAGCGATTTTCTGTGCTATCCTAGATTAGTTGTAGTATTTTTCTTTGTGTAATGATTTTTGTTAAAAAAATGAAAGTTAAAAAAAAAAGAAATAAGTAAAGAAGGATATAAATAAAAGGAAGAAGGAAAAAAGATGAAATAGGTTTTAAAAAAAATAAAAAAATAAAGATAAAAAAGTAAAAACAAATGAGAAAATAAAAATTGAAGGAAAAAAAGAGAAAAAAAAGTAAAAAAAATAGAAAGAAAAAATAAAGGAAAAAAATGAAAAAAGAATAAAACATCAGAAAATTTAGACTTTTCCCGATGATGGATTTTGCGGATAACTTTCTTGAGGGATTAAGGTCCAATGAAAAACAAATTCACAAATATTTTCTTTTTTGTTCTAGTTAGTTTTAATTAGGTGATAATCCCCCTTGGTTTTTCTTTGTGCATCGGTACTTTTTCCAGGGGATGTAACTTGAACCGGGTAAACTTTTTTATTTTTAGGACTATATTTTTTTGGAGTAGTAAAAGAGAGAAGAAAAACCTTTGTGACTTGTTTGATACTCTCATATTCAGGCCTAAGCTTGAGTAACACTTTCCACTTAGTGCTTGAGTAATGAATAAAATAGCAAACTTTCTGACACCTAAGCTCAGGGTTGTGACTTTGTATATAACTTATTCTTATTTTGTCGTTCGCTGTGATCTTGTCTGTCATAGAATAGAATTGATCCATCTTGATTGATACTTGTGCCATGTGGGGTGATGATTTCTTACATACATTCCATGTTTTGCATCTTAGTCTAGAACTTGCCCTGCATGTTATTGAAGCGAAATAAAAGTGTTGCTCTGTTCAGAAGATGATAATAGGCTTTCTTTGATATGTCTCGTGAATTTTAGCCTTTTCAGATATTGTACCACTGGTTAGCTGTAACGACCCCGATTTTCCTCCGTAGGATGTCGTGATGGCACCTAGTCCCTAAGACTAGGTAAGCCTAATAGTTGCTGAATTTGTAAAATTTTTTAATAGATCGACATTAAGCATGAAACATAAATTTCTATAATAAGCCAACAATCCCAAGTACGATACAATATCCCAAAACCGGTAGTACAAGTCATAAGCGCTACTGAGTTCACTAGGAAATTTCTAAGTACACCTGTCTCGGAATAGAAATAAACTATACAAAATAAACTTCACAAAGTGACTCCGAGGCCTGCGAACGCGACGACAGATATACCTTGAGTTTCCACAGCAAATGCCCGATCAACTAGCTAACGATCAACAAACTCCAAAGTACCTGGATCTGCACAAAAATGTGCAGAAAGCGTAGCATGAGTACACCATAGCGTTACCCAGTAAGTATCATGTCTAACCTCGGTAGAGTTTGATGAGCAACAATCAAGACACCTACTAGACATAATAACTTGTACAAGTATGAAAGTGAACTAATAGGGAACAATATCAATATAAAGCTAAGCATGGTAAAAACGGCAAACAATACTTGCAATAGAAAACTAGACGCAACAGTTAACAATAACGAACTAACAGGTAATAACGCCGTAGAGTACGCCAAATATAGTTTAAGTCCGGTGAAACCAAGAAAGAAAAAACAGGTATCAGCCCGATAAATAACCGCTTTCACATAAGATTTATATAGGAATTTTCCCGAGGTGCTACACCTCATAACCTCAATTCGCGGGTCCCAAGTCACGAAGCCTAATCACTTGGCATCTTATGCCCACATTAAAATTCATAACCGCACGGACAACTCACGTGTCAATACCATTAGTACCTCATATCTACACGGACAACTCACATGCTAAGAGAGTGAAAATATCTCATACCCGCACGCATAACTCACGTGCTATCGATAACAATACCTCATAACCGCATGGACAACTCACGTGCGAATAGTACAACTCTCACATAGAAGGCAAGTATACGAGAATACATGTAAATGATCATTAAACATCAGGGTTCATCTTCTTAAATCGATATGAGTGATTAATATTACGTGTATGCTTGTGCAAGTGTTCTATCACAACTCGAGTCAACAAGTAAGAGCAGAGACAATGAATGGCACATAGGAAACCACACAACAAAACGTAAAATGCATGACTCACACAAGGTAGGCACACCACTACACAAATATCATCAATAACAATGCCCCCAGGCCATGACAAGTAATCACAAATCATCCCCGACATAGCCCCCTTGTCTCGCCACGTGCTCAATAATAGAGTAAATGCCCGCCTTGTCTTGCCGCACGTACATAATAATATTCCCTCTTTGTCGCGCCACATGCTCAAACCCACATATATAGCCCACCTTATCACAATGCATGTGCAAATATCAATAATAACAATAGCACGGACAACTCATGTGCGAACACCCTGACAATCCTCTCAACAGTATCACGTGTGCCAAAAACATAACAACACAATATAACAACTCGCATCACATGTGCCCATATGCTACAACATTTCCTCAAAACAATTCCAATACCACAACCACATCTAGCCCTCGGCTCAACAACACTGAGTACAATAACAACATCAATAACATCAGAGTACGGAGTATAAATCAACACAAGAATCACAAAACACAAGGAAACGGAAGAACGGGATCCCAATGAAAGACATGACAAGTAACAATGGTTTCAACAAGAACAACTCAACAATGAGAGAGATAGTGTGTGACAAAGATTCCCATTAAGAATGACTCAACTATAAGAGAGATAACATGTAACAATGATTCTAATTAAGAATAAGTCAACAATAGAAGGGATAACGATAACTTCAATTAAGGGTAATCAACTACGGAAGAGATACATGGCAATGAAAGAGCTAACAACTCCAATTAAGGCATATAAGAGTATATTTGAAAATAAAGGGTAGAACATGAACCAATCACTTCAAATAAGACATGTGCTCTAGCAATAAAGGATATAACATGATGAGACAACTTCATTTTTAATGTACATGAGAACCTAAGAGTCTAAGTCGGTCAAATTTCCACATATAAGCCGTGCACACACTCGTCATCTCGTGTACACGTCTATCACGTAGTTCAAATAGTAAAAACAAACCAATCCCTATGGGGTAGCTGCCCCACATAACATTAGGCAAGATACTTACCTTAAAAGCCTCAATCAATACTCAAAAATAGCTTTTTCTTGTACAATTCACCTCCAGTCGGCACAAATCTAACCAAAATCGACTTAGTAACATCAAATAATGCAAGAAAAATCAATTCAAATAAATAAAGTTATGATCTTTACACAATTCCTCAAAAGTCAATAAAAGTCAACCTGGGGCTTTCCCGGTCAAAAACCCGGTCCAATGGTAAATTCTGACTACCCATGGCCCCACGAGTTCATATATGTGATTAGTTTCAAGATCCAAGTCCAAATCGACTCTCAAAACTCAAATTCTTAATCAAAAACTTAGACAAAGTTTCCCAAAATTTCACTTTGATTCACATGATTTTGATGCTAAAATCTAAGATATATTGATGGAATATGATTAGAAATAGATTAGAATCACTTACCCAAATATTGTAGATGAAAATTCCTCTTCAAAATCGCCTCTTACCGAGTCTAGGGTTCCAAAATATAAAAATAAGACTAAAATCCCGTCCAACAGCTTTTTGTCCAGTTGCAGGTGTCGCAAATGCGAAGAAACAATCGCAAAAGCGAAGCCCTCCCATTCTTGTTGTCAATGCAATTGCGATGAAAAGTCCGCAATTGCGAACATGGACACTTCGCAAATGCGATAAAGTGCAACGACCCGGCCGATCATTTTGAGAGTTGTAGCACCGTTCTCTCATTTTCTGCTTCTTTGTGTTCTACAGCTGTATTATGACTTACCGAGTTAGTTGGTTCGGGTCTGGAGTGATTTCACAATGAATTGAGACACTTAGTCTCTTAATTGAAAGCTTAAGTTGGAAAAGTTGACCGGATGTTGACTTATGTGCAAATGACCTTAGACTTGAATTTTGATGGTTCCGTTAGATCCGTTAGGTGATTTTGGACTTAGGAGCGCGTTCGGATTTTTATTTGGAGGTCCATAGTAGAATAACGCTTGAAATGCCGAAAGTTGGAAGTTTGGGAAGTTTGACCGAGAGTGGACTCTTTGATATCGCGGTCAGATTGGATTTCTGGTAGTTGGAGTAGGTTCGAGGTGTCATTTATGACTTGTGTACAAAATTTGAGGTCAATCAGACGTGATTTAATATGTTTTGACATAGTTTGTAGAAGTTGGAAATTTCAAAGTTCATTAGGCTTGAATCCGTGTGTAACTCGTGTTTTTGATGTTGTTTGAGGTGATTTGAGGGATCGACTAAGTTCGTATGATGTTTTGGGACTTGATGGCATTTTGGTTGAGGTCCCGGGGGCCTCGGTGAGTTTTGGGTGGTTAACGGATCATTTTTGGACTTTGGTTGATGGCTGATATCTGCTGGTGTGATTCAAATGGTTTTCTTATACGCGATCGCATGAGTTCATCCGCGATCGCGTAAGCTTATTTGGGCAGAGGTAATTTTGTTCTATGCGGTCGAAGAGAAAGGAATACGATTACGTAAGTGTGCTAACCTATGCTTCGTGAACACGTGGCTAAGGCCGCGTTCGCGTAGAAGGATTTGAGCAGAAGAGGAGGTGAGGCAATTGCTCTACGCGATCGCGGGAGGCAGGATGCGATCGTGTAGGTTGGAGAGGCAGTAATCCGCGATCGCATGGGTGATTCTGCGTTCGCGTAGGGTAAAAGTGTGGGGAAACATAGTTGTGCTTTGCGATCGCGAGGAGTTTTCTGCGATTGTGATGAAGGATAACTGGGCAGCAGATTTAAATGTCTAAAACGAAGGTTTGAACCCATTCTTCATATTTTGAGCTAGAGACGACGGATTTGGGCGATTCTTGAAGGGATTTTCGTGTAGTTTATTGGGGTAATTGATTCTTACTTGGTTTTGGAAAAATCCCATGATTATGTCTTTAATTTAATCATCTAATTTGTGATTTGGGGTGAAAAATTGGGGAAAAAGAGGAAGTGTTCTTGAGTTAGATTTTTGAGGTTTTGAATGGGATTTTGTGATCGGATTTGAGTAAATTTGGTATGGTTAGACTTGTGAGTGAATGGGCTTTCGGGTTTTGTGACTTTTGTCGGATTTTGAGACGTGGGCCCTGGGGGCCGGATTCGGGTCGATTTCGGATTTTTGGCTATAATTTAGTACTTCTCTTGTGGAATTGATCCCTTTAGCCTATATTGATCGTATTATACTACTTGTGGCTAGATTCGGGACATTCCGAGGCCGGCTTGCGAGGAAAAGGCATTTTAGAGTAGCGTTTTGCTCGGATTGAGGTAAGTGACAATTTTAAATATGGTCCTGAGGGTATGAAACCCCAGGTTGTGTTATGTGAATATTTTGGAGGTGACACACATGCTAGGTGACAGACATGTAGGCGTGCACCGTGAAAATTGTGATTTGGTCCGTCCCGTGGAACTGTAAAGTGTATAACTTGTTGTTAGCTATATGTTTCTTTGAGTGTAATAGAAATTGGACTGAATTTCATGTTCAAAATCATGCTTAGGCTATATGATGTCACTATTGGGACCCGCAGAGGTCGTGCACTTGTTGAATTAGCTGCTATTTGCTGTCTTGTACTCAGTCATGACTTTATTTGCGTATCATACCTCCGTCTCTTCATGTTCCTTGCTGATACATGTTCTTATCTCTGTTTGGGCTGAATTATATGATTTCTTAGAGCCCGAGGGACTTAAGAGGTTGGTGACTGAGATAGGGACTGAGTGCCGAGCTGTGAGCTATATGTGTGTATATATATATGGATCGGGTTGCACGCCATAACGAGCCTGAGGGCTGTATATATATGGATCGGGTTGCACGCCGCAATGAGCCTTTGGGCTGTATATATATATATAGATATATGGATTGGGTCCGCAATAAGCCTTATGGCTATTTATATATTATGGATCGGGCTGCACGCCACATCGATATAACGCTTGGGCTGAAGGAGCTCCTCCGGAGTCTGTACACCCCCAGTGAGCGCAGGTACCTATTGAGTGTGAGTGCTGAGGGCTGAAAGACGAGTGACTGAGCTGTTAAGAAGAGTTGAGTGACTGTTGCCCTGAGAGGCTGTACTTGTCTTCATTTGTTGTTGCACTTAGTTGCTATCTATTATTGTTTTTGAAATTTTGGAAGATTTTATATCCGGTCTTACTTGAACTTGAAACTGTATAAAACTGATTTGACTTAATAACCGGACTTGAAAGCATGTCTACTTCTTGCTGAGATTACCGAGAACGAACTATAACTGTGTAGCTCGTCACTATCTTTCAGTTCTTTATTTATTATTGTTACTTACTGAGTTGGTTGTACTCACGCTACACCCTGCACTTTATGTTCAAATCCAGGTGTTTCCGGACCCGGTGGGCATTGATCTCGTGCTCGGTTGATTGTCAGAGAATTTCGAGGTGGCTGATTGGCGTTCGCAGTCCTTGTTTATCCCTCCTTGAATTCTCTTCTATTTGTATTTGATACAGACTCTTGTAGACATTATTTCTTCGACTGGTTGTTTAGTTTGCTCATGACTTAGTGACACCCCGACGTCGGGCTATTTTCCGCACTTATGTTTTGGGTTTACCTCGTTTTTATGAAAAACTCCGATTATTTTAAATGTCTTAATTCATTTATGTTAAATATTGAAAGTGTTTTGGAAATGTCGGCTTGCCTAGTACCACGATAGGCGCCATCACGACGGGTTAGGTTTTAGGTCGTGACACCAAGAAGATCGCAAACACGAACCAGCTCACCCAGGACACCCATCGCAAATGTTATCTCTTGGTTCGCAAATGCGAACCTAACAGACTATAGCTAACATTGCAATTGCGATACCAAACTCGCAAATGCGAGACTTGAGTCATCTGTGCAAAACCAGGAGATTTCAAACTCTATCAAACACTCTGCTACGCATCCGATACTCACCCGAGCCCTCGGGGCTCCAAACCTAACATCAACACATGTCTAAGAATATAACACGAACTTGCTTGTGTGATCAAATCATCAAAATAACATCCGAAATCATGAATCGGACCTCAAAACAAACGAAATCAACATGAAACTCAAGAACTTCTAAAAGCACAATCACGCGTTTGATTCTTATCAAATCAACTCGGAATGACGCTAAGCTTTGCAGACAAGTTCCAAATGACAAAATGGACCTAGTCCAAGTCCCGAATCAGAAATCCGAAGACGATCGCTATGAAGTCAACCTATAGTCAAACTTATGAAAATTCTAAGCCTTTAAATTGCCGACTTTCGGGAAGACAACACAAATCCACCTATGGACCTCCGAAATCAATTTTGGGCATATGCCCAAGTCCAAAATCACGATACGAACCTATTGAGCCATCAAAGCACCGTTCAAGGGTCGTTTCTACAAAATTCAAACCTCACTCAACATTTTTAACTTAAGCTTCTAAAGTGAGAATCACTCATCCAAATTCATCCCAAAACATCCAAAATTCAAATCCAACCATGCACGCAAGTCATAATACAAAATATAAAGCCAATCAAGTCCTCGAACCACCGAACGGATTGCTAAAGCCCAAAACGACTAGTTGGATCGTTACTTTCTCCCTTTGTTAAACAATCGTTCGTCCTCGAATGTGCCAAGAGTCTTTCCCAAGCCATCAAATCACTATATAAACTCACCATACATATACACACGGGTTATCCTACGTCACCCCGATCTACACAAGCCCGACAACACCATCTCAACTTCAGATTATTCTTTCCACTCATGCCGATAAGCCTTAGAACCAAATTTTGACATCTATCAAGGGCCCTATTATCATATAAACACACCGTAAAAACCTGAACTAGCTACAACAGCTCATGTATACACCCACAAGGTATAACCACACGATGTAGCACATTATCCATATGCCTATAGCAACAACTTTGACCACAATAGCTGCCCATTACCAAGCCCGGTAGCGGCAAACAGACTCATATCGACTAGAACCTTGTTTCGAACCTTCACAATGCTGAAACTAATGCAAGAAACATTCGTAACTCATAAATACTCATCCGATCAACAAGCCACCTCAACCGCCACCTGGCCACATACATCACAATCTAAAACCAACAAGCACAACTCGAATATTACTGAATATGAAAAGAGGAACACATGAGAGAAGCGTCAAACAGGCACAACTCCCCATCGATACCATACTACGGATCCAATCCACAAGGAAGAAGCATGACACCAAAAATCTTACCTTAATATGACCTCACCGCGGTGCATAGCCCAGCACCAACACACCCATTCACAATGAACAACAGGTCCCCATCCTCCACTCGGAATCACGAGTAAGGCAAACATCTCAACAACTAAACCATTCTACTAACTCAACCTCGTAGAACCAGAACCATAACGTGTAACAACTTCCCATACCTGTAGAGCACCCCAAACCACAAGTCGGGCCAAACCATCCGGAGATCACATCAAATCCTACCGTATTTAACTAACAGAAAGTCCACCCATGTCTTATGACCTACAATAGCAACCAAACCATAACGATAGACACGGGCTATCAAAATAAAATTCTCAACTGGTGTGAACACATGAACAGAGTACAAGAATCAAAAACACAACCATATCTAAAGAAAGATAGGATGAATCTTACCAACAAAATGGGACCGGATTGAAGTAACACAAATGCATCTCTATTCTCAACTTAAACCATACATGTAAGGACATCATCTGGTGCATCGGCCTCTGCCCAACCAGAAAGAGCGTAACAATGGGCCCGACCTCCCCCTTTAGGTCGACCTCAACCCGCCTGAACTCTACCCCTAACTGGCGGTGCAGGTATAACAACAACTGGAGCAGAACTCATAGCCTGAATACCCTGTCGTGGCACATGTGTCCGGAGTCTGGGACAATCTCTCACCATGTGGCTGGTATCTTCATACTCAAAGTAACCTCTCCGCTGATGTGGATGTGGAAGTTGTCCGGTACGGGTACTCTGGGACCCATGGATATCTGAAACACTGTGTGAATCCTAAAGTGCAAACTGAACTAGCTAACCCACAAAACCTCTACCATGACGTACCTTGCCTCCGAAATAGGGATCAGTAGATTATCCTGGTCCATGAGGCCTCTTAGCCTCCCTTTTCTCTCTATCCAACCCCGCATACCCTCGAATCTGAAAGCGATCTCTACTACCTGCTGAAATGGAACATTCGTCTCCAACTCCCGAGCCATGCTGAATCAGATACCATAATTGAGCCCCCCAATGAACCTGTAGACTTGCTCTCTAACTGTAGAAACCAAGGCAGGTGCATGCCTGGACAAATCACTAAATCTAACAGCATACACTGACACTAACATAGTACCCTAGCGCAACTACTTGAACTCCGTGCACCATGCATCCCGAAGGGTATGGGAAACAAACTCTCTTAAGAATATCTCTGAAAACTAAGTCCATGAATGTGAAGCTGCATCGCTTGGGCTACTCTCCTCGTAAACCCACCACCGCTGATACGCTGCTCCCGACAAATGGAATGTATTAAAAGCATCCCCGCTCGTCTCCACTATATCCATGGTAGAGAATACGATGATACTTCTCTAGAAAACCGTGTGCATTCTCTGAGGCTAAGCCACTGAAAGTAGGAGGACGATACTTCTTGAATATCTCAAGTCTTAGATGCTCCTCCTCAGATGCCCCTGGCCTAACCTTAGGCTGAACTGGAATAATAGGCTCTGCTGGCATGACACCTGGAATCTGACCGATGTAGACTTGCTGCTCTAAAGTATGAGGGTCGGGAGTCTGTGCTCCTCCCCCGATTTGTGAAGTAGTTGGTGCAACCATAATCAATCCCGCCTGAGCCAATGTACCAAACATGCTCAGGAACTGCGCTATAGTCTCCTGAAGTCCGGGGGTAGCAACAGGCGCCTCTGGTGCCTATCCCCCAGCCGGTGCTACTGGTGGCTCCTCAGTTACTGCTCTGGTAGGTGCTCTAGCTATAGCACGTGCTCCTCCTCGGCCTCTGCCTCTGCCAAGTCCCTTAGCAACACCAGCTCTAGGGGTAGCGTCATCAGTAACTACAACTCGTGTTCTCACCATCGGTGAGAGAATAGATTGACAAAGGCTCAAATTTTGAAATCAACAAACTCTCGAGGAATGAAAGAAGTGAAGTTTCCTAATAGTTTCCTAGACTCTCGAAGATAAGTACTGACGTCTCCGTACCGATCCGCAAGACTCTACCAAACTCGCTTATGACTCATAGCACCTATGAACCTAGAGCTCTGATACCAACTTGTCATAACCCCAATTTTCCTCCGTAGGATGTCGTGATGGGACTTAGTCTCTATGACTAGCTAAGCCTAACACTTACTGAATTTATAACCAATTTTAATCAATCGACTATTAAGCATGAAACAAAAATTTCTATAATAAGCCAAAAATCCCAAGTACGATACAATATCCCAAAACCAGTAGTACAAGTTGATGACATCCAAATCCACTACTAAAAAGTAAATGGACACGGTCGCATGCAATATAATATACCCAACTATGAGTCAGGGTCAAATCCCACAGAGAACAATATGTAGGTGATTAGTAATGTAAGAGAATTATCACTTGTTATGCAATGCCAAAGACTTAGAATGGTGATTGTGAAAAGTTTATAGCTAAATTCGAAAATGTGAACTAACCTAGAAAGCAAGTAAAATTATCAATGGCTACGAGTATGGATTTTTCCATTGGGAATTACACTCAAGGAACGATCCAATGTATTTCACGATTTAACAAATATGAAAGAGTTTATGTTAATTAGCCTCGGGTAATAATTCTATATTAGCTTCTTCCAAAGACTAACAAGACTTCCTAATTGAGTTATCCCTAAATCAATTAAGAGATTAAGCACACCTGATTATGGCTACAAGTAGTTCAATCCTATCCCTAGGTAGAATCTATAAAATGAGGTTCAAAGCCTCAAGTTCTTGTTAATTAATCTTTCCCAACCCCAAATAATCTTTCCCAAAATTAATTCAAAGTTAATGGGTGAGTCCTAGGGTTAGCTAATTCTATTGGAAACATTAAAGAACAAGAATAATTAAAGAAACAATAACTCACTTCATAATAAATAAAAATCGTTCAGTATATAAGAACAACAAGATATTTAATCCACACTTTATACATGAATATTCCCATAAGCAAGATTAAAGTGTTTGATAAAATACTACACACTTAGATATACAATACAAAGCAAGAAAATGAAGAAATGAGCATAAATGAGTAAGCAATTTTCAACCAAAAGCTTCAAATCTTCAAGACCCAAGTGTGTGTGCAAGAACCCTAGCTCCAAAACTTGTTTTCTTCTCCCAAAATATGTCCAAGATTTGCCAAAGATTATGTTTCCAATAGTATAGGTCGTGTATTTGTGGGTTTGGAGTTGAGAAAATGTGAAATGTCAATCCTGCCCAGGTCTGAAGCCCGTTGACCGCACCTGCGGAAGAATCCTTGCAGGTGCGGCTCCGCATATGCGGATCGCCTATCGCTGATGCGAACATTGAAGGGAAACTCTGTCTCCGCAGATGCGGACTTGCAAGCACATATCCGCAACCACGGAAGCGGTTCTTGTCTCGCAGATGCGATCCCAGGCAAGGTAGCTCAATTCCGCAGATGCGGACCATTTTCTCGCAGATGCGAGGTCGCTTCTGCGACCAGTCTTTCGTAGATGCGGAATCACTGAAGAGTTTTGTATTGTTTTAACCTTTTTTTGCTCAATTCCACTTCAATTTAATTCAACTCTCTTCATGGCGTCATTTACCTGAAAATCTAACAATACACACCATAAACACCCTCATATTTTAATTGAAGGACATAAAAACTAAAGAAAAGAGACTAGAATGAGTGGTAAAATCACCACTCATCAACATCCCCAACTTAAAGCTTTTGCTTGTCCTCAAGAAAATCAAAACCAACAATTCAATGAGGTTCTACCATTTAAAGCACAAGTAGTATTGCTATCATTTACAAATCACATTCTCCAATTAAGCACCATACTTATGAATTTGGTTGGTACTAATAATTAGGCTCAAGCATGTTAGTCTAAACCAAACAAATCCCTCATTTAAAAACAACTTCAAGAAATGCAAAGGAGTTTCAAAATAATCAAGTGGCAACAATAATCCTCAAGAAGTGACTCAAAAGCACTAGTCTACTACATATACTCAATTTACTCATTTTCGGATACATCAATGTCACAAATCCATCCTAGTTCATGTGCCCTAACAAGAAAGAAAGTCCCAAAATTACCATATTTACAATAATAACACAAGGCAAATGCACAAAGTTGCTCACTCTCAACCAACAATTTCAAGTGTTACAAAATATCATGCCATAAACTTGCCCTTATTTTAATTTGCCGCCTATTCAAGAACATTCAGTTTGAGATCCCATAAGGACTTTTTAAGCTTGTAATGTAGGTTTAGGGAAGGGTTAGATAAGCATTTGGGATACAAGTGACTATACCCTCCTTGAACACTACTCACATTTGTCTTTCTTTTTGCACTTTGCTTCATTTTAAACCACATAGCCCTTATTGGCATCTAGTTACTAACATAGAACCACCTTAAAGTACATCTATAATTTTCTGAAGACTCCATATTTATATACATATTTTTTTAATATAAATATCTTCTTTTGGAGCTTGAGTAATTTCATATGAACAACTTTGAGGTACATGTTTCTACCCTCAATGTACGACCTTACAAATTTCTGTCACGACCCCAAAACCGACCCGGTCGTGATGACGCCTATCCTGAAACTAGGCCAGCCGAGACATTTTCAAAAAGTAGTTCAATATTTCATTTAAAGCTTAAATAATACTGTATACGGGTAAAATCGGAGAGCCCGATCTTACGGTCATTATGTCTTTCCGTAGCTTCCCCTCGAAGGCTCGGGGGCACAGCTCGAGGTTTCGAGTTTGATGTTTCTTTATGACTAACTTCTGGGAAGCATATATCGACGGTTATCATGGAAAAAGGGGAAGTTCCCAAGGCACGTGACCGGAACTGACAATACCTGCAAGAGAAAAACTAGTTTGTACCAGACTAGTGAATAGCTGTGCCAGGTATATTTCTTTGTAATAATTACTCATGTACTATATTGGGATTTCCCTTCCTATATAAAGGGGACCCTTACCATTTTGTAGAGGATATACAACATTATACACAAGATACAACACAACACACAACATTGAATACAAGAACATTATCTGCTCTCTAACGTAAATACATTCTCCCTTGATTCTATTTATTGCTTACATTCATTGTGTTCTATTAATTGTTCATTATTGATCATAAAGAGCCTGCATCAAATCTCTCAAAGCTGTTAGTCCTTTACCGGCTCTCCATAACTTAGCATCAAGCTCGACCCCGAGGCCCCGTATAACCAGGCTCGAGGCCCCGATTCTCAGCCACTCGGTTTGTTTAAACATACTATCCTCAAGCTCTTATCTTATTTTCTAGTATCTTACTAAGCATCTATTGCTTAACAACTAGCATAAAAATAAATCACGTATTTTTAGAACCACAAAATCATCTAATTGTTATTACCATTTTCAAGGTAAACAGTTTGGCGCCCACTGTGAGGCTAAATATAATAGTGGTTGTTTTCTTGCTGGTTTTCTACATGACACAAATTATCTTTCACACTTTCTCTTGTCCAAGAATCTTTGATTTCAGGTCTAAATGTCTGACTCAGTGAACGTACATGAAAACAATGGTCGTGAGGACCATGGAGAGAATGGTGTAGCATTTCCAGGTATTGGTATACCGCCACAAAACCCTAAGGATGCACCAGAACCAATTCCCGTGAACGTGGTCTTGCGCAATGCCCAACACGTCGATATAAGCTCCCAAACCAACAGGAGTACATGCAATGAGAAACGAAAAGGAACGGAAAAACCTCAGCACATCGTCCATATGATCATCGGAGGGACCGACGTTCCCCAAGGGCCCGTGATCAAGCGGGCAAGGGTTTCCGTCGCAACGGAAGGGCAAATCTGGGGTCGCATGCCCGAGGACGCCCTCGCCTTCAATGACAAGGACTTCGAGACCTTGTCCCATCCCCATAAGATGCGCTAGTAATTTCATTTCTCTTGAATAACGTTCAAATTAAACGTGTACTCGTGGATCCAGGTAGCTCGGCCAACGTAATCAGGGCGAAGGTGGTGGAGCAACTCGAATTGCTCGATTGAATCATACCTAACTCCCGAGTCCTCAGCGGTTTCAACATGGCCGGCGAAACAACGAAGAGGGAGATCACCCTCCCGGTAAACGTGTCCGATACAATTCGAAACACAAAATTTCATGTCTTCGAAGGTGATGACACACAATGCATTACTCGGAAGACCGTGGATACATAACATGAAGGAAGTACCATCAAGTCTTCACCAGAAGATAAAGTTTTCGGCGGAAGACAGTATAAAAATGGTATATGGAGAACAGCACGCGGAGAGGGAGATGTTTGCGGTTCATGAGGAGCCACCAACCCTCAATACCCTCCCCCTTGGAGGAGCCGGAGGACAAACAGACCCCCGAGAATGATGAAGAGGACTTCCTGGCCCCCCGAACCTTCATTTCCCTCGAAGAATCAGACGCAAAAAATCAACGGTGGAAGAGCTGGAACAAGCCGTTTTGGTCGAGCATCTCCCAGACGGAAGGTATAACTGGGAACGGGATTAACCCTCGAACTCAGGAGGAAATTCATTCAATTCCTTATTTGTAACATCGATTGCTTTGAGTGGTCCCATTTAGATATGATAGGGATCCCGCCGGAAATAACCACCCATCGACTAAGTGTCGACCCCAGGTTCAAATTGGTGAAGCAGAAAAGAAGACCCCAGTCCGAGGTAAAACATGCGTTCATCAAGGATGAAGTAACAAAACTCCTAAAAATAGGATCTATTAGGGAAGTAAAATATCCCGAATGGTTGGCCAATGTGGTGGCAGTTCCCATAAAAGGGAATAAGTTAAGAATGTGCGTAGATTATAAAGACTTGAATAGAGCATGCCCCAAAGATTCATTCCCGTTGCCCAATATCGATCGCTTGATCGATGCTACGGCCGGCCACGAGATCCTCACCTTTCTCGATGCCTACTCGGGGTATAATCAAATTCAGATGAACCTCGAGGATTGGGAAAAAACTTCGTTCATCACGAAGTACGGTACGTACTGCTATAATGTGATGCCCTTCGGGCTAAAAAAATGCGGGAGCCACATACCAACGCCTAGTTAATAAGATGTTCGAAAACCAAATAGGCAATTTCATGGATGTTTATATTGATGATATGTTAGTTAAGTCCTTGCAACACAGAGGACCATTTAACTCATTTGCAGGAGACATTCGACATCCTCAGAAGTTACAATATGAAACTCAATCCCGAGAAATGTGCCTTCGGAGTGGGTTCGGGCAAGTTCTTAGGCTTCATGGTGTCAAATAGGGGAATTGAGATCAATCCCGATAAAATCAAAGCCATCGAAGAGATTACGGTGGTGAACAATGTAAAGGCCGTGCAACAGCTGACTGGGCGAATATCAGCTTTGGGCCGATTGATATCAAGGTCGTCGGACAGGAGTCATCATTTCTTCTCCCTACTCAAAAAGAAAGACAGCTTCGAATGGACTCCAGAATGCCAGCGTGCTTTAGAAGAGTTGAAGCAATACCTGAGGAACCCATCTTTACTCCATGCCCCAAAGGAGGATGAAACACTATATTTGTACCTGGCTGTGTCCGAGGTAGCGGTAAGTGGTGTGCTGGTTCGAGAAGAGCAAGGTACGCAATTCCCTGTCTATTATGTATGTCGGACCCTGGGAGATACCGAAACCAGGTATCCGCACCTAGAAAAGTTAGCTCTTGCATTAATAAGTGCATCTCGAAAGTTAAAGCCTTATTTCCAATGCCATCGTATTTGTGTTTTAACAACATATCCTCTCCGAAGCATATTGCATAAGCCCGAACTGTCGGGTCGTCTGGCCAAATGGGAAATCAAACTCGGAGTGTACGATATCGAATACCAACCCCGTACGACTATCAAGTCCCAAATTCGGGCGGATTTTGTGGCCGACTTCACACCTGCCCTCTTGCCCGAGGTAGAGAAAGAACTTTTACTAAAAACGGGCACATCTTTGGGGCTATGGATCTTGTTCATCGACGGCGCCTCGAACGTGAAAGGGTCCGAACTCGGTATAGTCTTGAATCTCCTACGGACGTCATAATTAAGCAATCTATAAAAACTACGAAATTGACTAACAACGAAGCCAAGAATGAGGCTATGATTGCAGGTCTGGAATTGACCAAAGGCCTAGGAGCAGAAGTCATCGAAGCAAAATGTGATTCCTTTCTGGTAGTAAATCAGGTGAATGGGAGATTCGAGGTTCGAGAAGACAGGATGCAAAGATACCTAGACAAAATTTGAGTCACATTGCACCGCTTCAAAGAATGGACCCTGGTCCAGGTACCTCGAGAGCAAAATAGCGAGGCCGATGCCCTCGCAAACCTGGGGTCATCTATCCAGGAAGATGACTTACTTCCCGGGGCTATTGTTCAGCTATCCAAATCAGTGATCGAGGAAGGTCACGCGGAGATCAACTCCACCAGCCTGACATGGGATTGGAGAAACAAATATATCGATTATTTAAAAGGTGGGAAGCTATCCGCGGACCCAAAGGAATCAAGGGCTCTACGAACCAAAGCAACCCGATTCTCGCTCGACAAAAACGAAGCTCTGTACAAGAGAACCTTTGATGGGCCTCTAGCAGTATGTCTGGGGCCGGGAGACACAGATTATGTGCTCTGAGAAATCCATGAGGGCATGTGCGAAAATCACTCTGGTGCCGATTCCCTAATCCGAAAAGTAATCAGAGCAGGCTACTATTGGGACAACATCTAAAAAGATACCAAAGAATTCGTCCGTAAGTGTGACAAATGCCAGAGATTTGCCCCAATGATTCACCAACCTGGTGAACAGGTACATTCGATCTTGTCGCTGTGGCCGTTCATGAAGTGGGGAAGGGACATCGTAGGACCTCTGCCGACAGCACAAGGTAAAGCTCGATTTATTTTATTTATGACGGACTACTTCTCGAATGGGGTTGAAGCGCAGGCCTTCGAAAAGATAAGAGAAAAAGAAGTCATTAACTTCGTCTGGGACCACATCATGTGCTGATTTGGAATTCCTTCCGAGATAACATGTGATAACGGGAAGCAGTTCATCGGAAGCAAAGTAACACAGTTCCTCAAGGATCACAAAGTCAAAAGAATCCTGTCAACACCCTACCACCCATGCGCAAACGGCCAAGCCGAGTCCACAAACAAGACCATTATTCCAAACTTGAAGAAAAAGTTAGAAAGTGCAAAGGGAAAATGGAGAGAAATATTACCCGAAGTACTATGGGCATATCGAACAACTCCAAAATCAAGCACAAGAGAAACACCTTTCTCTCTGGAATATGGCACCGAGGCTTTGATATCGGTCGAGGTCGGAGAACCAAGCGCCAGGGTCCGACACGCCACCAAAAGCTCAAACAACAAATCCATGATCGCGGCTCTCAAGCTATTCGATGAAAAGCGAGAAGCTTCGCTGGTCCGAATGGCCTCCCAAAAACAAAGGATCGAAAGGTACTATAACAGGAGAACAAGTCTCCGACATTTCAGAGCCGGGGACTTGGTCCTGTGGAAAGTCACCCTGAACACTCGAAACCCTAATGAAGGAAAGCTAGGCCAGAACTGGGAAAGACCGTACCGCGTCCTCGGAGTGATCGACAAAGGATCCTACAAGCTCAGCACCATGGAAGGCGAACAGCTTCCAAGCAATTGGAACATATCAATGCTCAAATGTTACCAATGCTAAGGTGTCCGAAGGAAGATGCCGAAACAACCCCAGGCTCGAAGACCTTGGGTTTCTATAGCATGCGATGCACTCTTTTCCTTCAATCGAATTTTGTCCCAAGAAGGGTTTTTACCGGCAAGGTTTTTAACGAGGCAACATCTGTAAAGTATTCAAGGCCTCTCTTCAATCAATCTCGAATACTGGGAGACACCCCCCCGGGAGATCACCCCCACGCGAGAAGTCAAGATGAGCCAAAAAGGGCCTCAATAGGAAAATGATGTATCGGGCCAAACAGTCGAATGAACCGTGTCCGCATAGAATAAATTGAACCCTTGGCGATGAAAACATGTATACTTGTGCCAAGTAATCAAGGAATATTTTTCCATAAAAACACATTGCGCCTCAAAGAAACCTGCTACTTTTACAAGAAACGGCTTTAGAGCCAGAAAAATTTCCCGAATACTCGGGGACTGACGCCAAAAACTCGAGGCCATATGACCTCCGGGTCAGAAACTTCGAACTCGTAAGCCCTCAATGAGGCAACATCTAGTTTACAAAGAATGGCTCCAAAGTTGAAGAAACTTCGATGTCTCGGGGACTGTCGTCGTATCATCCCATCGGACTATCAGAAACTCAAGGCCGTAAGACCCCAAGCGGGCGACCTCGAGCCCGAAAGCCCTCCATGCGGAAATACTAGAAAATGTAAAACCTCCACGAGGCATTACCAACAATATAAGACCATTATAAGGCAATACCAAAACTGTAAGACCTCGAGCAAGGCGTGAATTATACTTATACCAAGTAACCAAATCTATAAGACCTCAAGTAAGGCATGTTAAAATTTGTAAGACCTTACAAAAGGCATAATCTCGATCGTAAAAGTTAAGGCTATATATCAAAACTTGTAAGACCCCTAAAAAGGCATACCCTCGATATAGACGCCGGAACTACTACACTCGGGGACTAAAAGGCTCCGGCCAAATACAATGACTACGGTCACAAGGTTGTACCAGCCAAACTAATGCAACTCGGGGACGCCCGACCGTCGCTATAAAATCTCAGGCCTTCAATTACTTCAAAAAAACTTTGAAAGAACCGGTTAATCAGGCTAACCTCAACTTAAGCGAAAGAGCTTCGATCATATAAGCTCCAAACTACAGGCTTTGAAATCATTCAGCCGTCGAGCAAAACCTCCCGAGGTGCTCATCTATCACCGCATAACGTCTCACAATCGAGGTTCTTATAGAACCGTCGAAGAGTCAAGCGAACATAAAAAATTCAAAAGTCTTTAGCGACGGAAAAGTAAAGCCTATATAAAGGTCGTACCGACCCAATGCGTAAGAGCCACTGCCGCCAACCCACAATAAAGGTCTTACCGACCCAATGCGTAAGAGCCGCTATCGCCAGCTCATGATAAAGGTCGTACCGACCCAATGCGCAAGAGGCTAAGGGCCAGCTTAAATTTCAAAAACTTAAGGGTCAAATGAGCTCGAGTCGAAATCCGACTCAAAGATTGAGCCCGAAAATAGTTGACTAAATACGCCTAAAGGCAAACGCGCAAGAGCCACTGTCGCCAGCTTATACTAAAAGGTCGTACCGACCCAATGCATAAGAGCCGCTGACGCCAGCTTAAATGAAAAGGTCGTGCCGACCCAACGCGTAAGAGCTATTATCGCCAGCCTAAAAGAACCTCAGGGCCGATTAGAAGTCACACCAACCCAACTGCTGGCCCAAAAAATCTCAGGGCTGGTTTGTAAACCTAGAGGTCGGTAAACCCGAGTCGAGAATGCGACTCGAGGACTAGGCCACGAGCGGTCGACCTTCGACCATTACGAATCGCTCGGCAATAGCAAAAACCCAAGGGTCTAATACGAGGTCCAAAAATCTGGGACCGATTGTCAAAAAACATCACAGATTATTCCTAAAAAGCAGAGGAAACACGAGAAGTGATTCTATCTATCTATATATATATATATATATATATATATATATATATATATA
>NW_017672470.1:186660-189714 GCF_001879085.1 Nicotiana attenuata
TATATATATATATATATATATATATATTGCTCACAAGGGTACGGTTACAAGGCCTATAAAGCCTTTACAAGGGAAAGATCAAATGAAACCCTAAACTACCATCAAGTCTATGCCTTCGACGGTTACCCCGGAGTTTGTGTCCCAACGGTTCCGGCTACGGTCCCAGGGTCTTCAATGGCCTCTTTTCCTGTGGGGATTCTGCCTTCATTCTCATCATCCCCAGAGCCACTGCTCGACACACCTTCAGAAGCAAGCAGGGCAACAGCTTTCTCCTCTAGGGTCTTCACCCTCTCAAGCTCGGCGGGCAAATTAATATCACCCGTATGTATATCCTCAAGAATCCGCCTCCGAGATTCTAACCGAGGAATCAATTTTAGTTTGGCCCCCTCGGGCACTCTCCTGGCTTGAGCATTTATAACAATAGCATCCTCTTTGTGCAAGGATATGATCGCCTCGACTTCAGTTTTGATCCCGGATAGCACAACAACTAACTCAGTATGAACACCTCTATACTTACTACCCTCCGCCCTCGCATCATGAAGTTGATGCCCGACTAAGGCCATCGTTTCCTGGAGGGTATCCCTCTCGGAAGCTATCTCACTCACGTGCCATTTCAGTTCGAGAATTTGGGAGTCTCTGGCTCGGAGCTCCTCCCTAATTAGGGCATCTTTCTTCTCAAACTGCGCAAATCAGATCAAAGATATCAAAACACTGAGATCTGGTAAAAATCCAGACAAAAGCAAGCGGAAACTACGTAACCTGCTCAGCGAGATGAGTCTTCTCACGCTCGCAGCGGGTCACCTCAGCTTGAAACCAGGCGAAGGCGCCCTGGCCTGGAACCATGAAAGAGGCAAGTTAGAAAGACGGAGATCAGGACGACAAGCAGAAATTACAAAAATTACCCGCTCACAGAGCCTGTCCATCTCACTGAAAATGAGTGAGGTATCAAGTTCAGGGATTTTCTCGGGCGCAGCTAAAGGCCTTTCAAGCGCATCTTTATCTCCAATGGGCACCCCCACATTGGAAGGATCTTTATTTTGGGCATCATGCGTTTCCTTAGGAGGTAAAGTCGGTCCCGGAGGAGAATCGCTCACGTCAATAACAGCAACGGGATTAGTCGTGGCCGTCTCTTGTCTTTGAAGTGCTTCAGAACTAGGTCCCTCCGGGCCGCCTACCAAATGCGCCTCAGCTCGAGGAATATTTTCGCCGTCATTCGGCTCAAGGACATTACCCAATACGTCCTCGAAGGCCTCTTCAGCCTGAGATTGGATAACGACAGCACCAAGTTCCGACTTGGAAGCCACCGTCTCTGTGGTATAAGGGGCGATCAGGTTTTCCCCTCCCTCGATTGCCATCGAGAAATCATATTTCTCCTCGCCTTCAGCTCGGGGACTCCCCGCTACTCCTGGAGTTAAGGCTGCTGAATCAGCCTTAGGTTCCCCCACTTTGGCTTTCTTGGATTTCGAAGGCTCAGTCGACGATTCCCTTCGTCTTTTCTTCTCTTCGTCGGGTCTCGGGGTATCCGATTCACCAAGATGTGCTTCCCTTATCAGGGGGACCTCCCCCAAACCTGCACAAATGCAAAATATAAACACAGAGAGTGAGGATGCTATCAGTGGCAGTTTTGTTAAGATTTATAATTACAGCAGAAGTAAAGGCTCACCGTGGTCCTGCGCTTCCCATCGAGCCTGGGACAGATCGCGCGACACGCGCTCCGCGTATGGGCAAATTGAATCCAGCTGGTTAACCCAGCCCGAGAGGTCCTTAACCGCATTAGGGTACACGGCAACGGCTGCATCAACATGGGAGGTCAGTCCGTAAGAAGATGTACCCGAAGAGAAGCGAGAGAATATTTAATTGGCATATCTACTTACATTTCATGTTCCACTTATCGGGGAACGGCATCCTCTGCACTGGAATCAGGTCCGAGGTCCTAACTCGGACAAAACAGCTCATCCACCCTCCATTCCTAACCTCGTCGGTACAAGCAAAAAGGGCCCTCGAGGCCCGACAGTGGAGCTTAATCAGGCCCCCGCGGAAGAGTCAAGGACTATACATTCTAACCAGGTGGTCGAGGGTGAAAGGCATCCCCTTAATCATGTTCGCATAATATTTCGTCATGTAAACAATGCGCCAGATCAAAGGATGAATTTGGCCGAGAGTTACCTAATATCGTGTGCAAAAGTCGAGAATCACGGGGTCTATTTAAGGCGAGGATGGTTCCACCGGGCCAAGGGTGAATGGATAAGTATACACACTAAGAAAGTCGGCCTTGTATGTCGTTATATCCTCCCTCGAGAGGGAATCTCCACAAGCATCGCGTCCCTCCAGCGGCAGTCGGCCTTCACTTTTTCGACGTCTGCTATTAAACTAACATATTGGGACACAGGCTCGCATCGTCCCGGCCTCGAAGAAGGTTTTTCGGTCTTGAAGTCGAAAGTCGTCTCAAAGGCTCCTGGAACACATTCCCCGACGCGAGGAGGCATTGTTGCCTTACCCTTAGATGAGCGCGAGGAAGGAAGAAGGCACACCTTCTTGAAGAACAGGGGTGGAAGTTTTCGCCATTATTGTTAGAAGGTCTTGAAGGGGAAAAGAAATTTGCGCTTCAGAGGAGAACACAAGAGAGAGGTAAGAAAACCTCTTTTGAGGGATTGATGGTGTAGTGGAAAATTAAGGAGCGATAGAAGTAAGTATTTGTATAAGTCTAACGCACACATTGGAGCAGACCAGAGGACAGCCAACCGCGGCAGTTAATTCAAAGGCTTTTAAGAGCTGTATGGACGCGACCTTTGGACACCTCATTTTGTCATATCAATCGCTTGATAGGGTGTGACTACCATCGTAATAAAGGCACCGAAGGAGTAGCTGCTTTTTTGTGCGGAGTCCGATCATAACCTGATCGGCTAGGTTGCCTCATTTGAGACATGTATCTCAATCAAAATCTCATTCTCACTTTCCCGATTCAATATCAGCACAATACCACCATGTGTGCGGCATGACGTCCGATCATGGCCTGATCGGCTAGGTCGTCTTACCAAGACGTTGTCCTTTTTC
>NW_017672471.1:0-3937 GCF_001879085.1 Nicotiana attenuata
GTTTCGATATTGCTCCAATTTCATCAGAAATTGCACAATTTGAAAGCACTGATATGATTAGTACGTTTGATGTGCAAGAAGGAGATGACGCCATTTTACAACTTGATGATGCAAACATCATAACTGATCAATTTCATCAAAATGTTGAAAAAGGACAAATTTACAAAGACAAGAACCTGCTGGCTCTCGTTATGGAACAGTATGCCGTTAGAGAAAAATGTCAATATCGGATTCATAAATCATGCCCAAGAAGGTTCGTCAGCATGTTTTCAAGCAAAAAACTATGTGATACCTATATAGTATATAAGTATGCTAAAGCAGTATACTATGCGAGTATGGATTGGTTTGTCTGTGTTTTTTTATCAGTGATACTGGTATAGTATATAAGTATGCTGTATCAGTATACTATGCAAGTATATAACTGTATTGGTTTGTCTTTGTTATTATCAGTAAAATATAATACCAATATAGTATATATGTATGCTAAATCAGTATACTATGTGAGTATAGAATTGTGCTGCTTTGTCTATGTTTTTTATCAGCAAATATGATACTGATACAGTATATAAGTATACCAACAGAGTATACTATGTGACTATATAATTGTACGGATTTTTGTGTGTGTTTTTTATCAACTAAACATGATACATAACTGTATTTGTATTATAAACAGGTATATCCTTGAATGCGTGGATGAAAGATGCACTTGGAGACCTAAGGCATCAAGCCTGCGAGCATCAAATCTTTTCAAAGTGACGGATTTCAATTCTGTCCACAGTTGTTTAACTGATAAGAGATTTTGTTCACAAAAGCAAGCTGTCTCAGCTTTTGTTGCAGCTGTGGTACAAGATAAACTTGTTGACCCGAAAAGCATATATACACCAACAGATATCCAGAGAGATATCCAAAAAGCATATGGTATGGACTTAAGCTACATGCAAGCGTGGAGATCAAAAGAAAAAGCAATGCAATTGTTGAGAGGAAAAGCAAGTGAGTCATACAAGAAAATGCCAACATATCTTTATATGTTAGAGTACGCTAACCCAGGATCAGTGACACGACTACACACTGAAGGAGATGGGAGCTTCTTGTATGCATTCATAGCTATATATGCATCGATTAGAGGATGGGTCTATTGTAGGCCAACAGTTGTAGTTGATGGAAGTTTTTTAAAGTCAACATATAGAGGGACCATACTAACGGTTTCCACGCAAGACGCAGAGGGTAAGAATACAATCCAGTTACATTCAGTTAAAGAAACAAAAGATTTTCAAATATTATATGATACTAGTATGGTATACAAGTATACCAACAGAGTATATAGTTATTTTGCTACATAGCTGTACGTACCTATGACTATACTACTATATGAAACACTAAATTAATATTGTGTGTACAATCCAATTACATTCAGTTAAAGAAACAAAAAAGATTTTCAAAAATTATATGATACCAGTATGGTATACAAGTATACCAACAGAGTATATAGTTATTTTGCTACACACCTGCACCTACCTATGACTATATATTTTGTTCTTTGGGTTTACAGGACAAATTCTACCCCTCGAATATGCAGTTGTTGATTCGAAAAATGATGCATCGTGGGAGTGGTTCTTCGTGCAGTTCAGAGAAACCTATGGACAAAGAGAGGGAATATCAGACAGGCATGATGGTATATGGAGATCAAGTTCAATCATCTATCCAGAAGTCCCTCATTGTGCATGTATGTTCCATTTGTGGAACAACATAAAGACAAACTTCATGAAGAGCCAAAAACAAATCAAAGAAGTATACTTTGCGTTAGCAAGAGCATACACTGTTGAAGAATTCAACAGGCATATGGCAGAGTTAGAAGCTATTGATAGTAGAGTGAAAACATACCTGATGGATATTGGATATGATAAATGGTCCCGGGCGCATTCCAAGGCAAATAGAACCATGACCATGACATCGAATATTGCGGAATCAGTAAATGCAGCAAATAAGCACGCAAGAGACCTCCCAGTTGTGAATTTGCTCGACTTTATGACAACATTGATTCAAAAATGGAATTACACCAATCGGAAGGATGCAGTGGAATTATTTATGAAGATTGGTGCAAAGTATGAAAAAATATTATCAGATAATACTATCTTATCACAGACGATGACGGTCTGCATTTTCAAAATCATAAAAATACTGCATGTACTGTAGTTTTACTTTTTTACCTTAGTGATTTCACTAAACAACTGAATATTATTATTTGAATAATACTATTACTTCGTATAGCTAATGAATTTTCTTAAATAAAATTATACTAGGTGTTGCCATCAACTGAATTCTTACATTTAGTAATTGATGGCCAAACAAGAAATGTGGTGCGCCTACATGAAAAAAACTGCACTTGTGGGAGGCTTCAGCTAGACGATATTCCATGTCCACATGCAATGACAGTTATACAAAAATTCCATATGGATTCATACAAGTATTGCTCGGATTACTATAGCATAGAGTACTTGCTGAAAACATATGAGATACCAGTAAATCCTTTGCCTGATGAAACAAAGTGGCAAATTCCAGAACATGTCTCTTCGCAGGTGGTACTGCCACCAAAAGGAAAAATTAAACCAGGAAGACCTAAAAAGAAGAGAGGCATAGGAGGCTGGGAAGGAAATACAGTTACATGTGCACTATGCGGGAGAAAAGGACACAACCGGAGAACATGCCAAAATATTCCAAAGAGAGATTGATATAATGCTTCAATCTTTTCATAGAACTCATATATCGTAGAATCATAGCATTTGAATTTCAAAGAAATAAAATGCATTACTTGCACTAGACATATATTTGGTATGATGATTCTTTGCGAAATTACTTTTTGGAAACAAATTTATATGGCTACTTGTGTTTTCAAGAAGAACCTGTTTATTTTCTATTTTAGTATACAAAAGTGGGATGCATTTAAATCTAGTTAATAGAGGATCGGGGTGTAAATTCCAAAAACGACCGGCCGGGTCGTTACAATAAATGTGATACCTAAGTGGTATATCTGTATACCTTATTGGTATATCTGTATATCTTATTCGTATCAAAATATGTGCAGAAATAGAAGTGGTGCCGCAAATGCAACATTTGTACATACATCGTTAACAAAATGGGCATGCTTTGCAGCTCATGTCTGTATTGAAGTATAACAAATTGGAAGCCATTTACATGCAGTTATTGTACATCATCAGGTACATAAATATAAGGTGATACCCAAATGGTATATTTGTATACCTCACTGGTATATAGTGGTATTGCACTAATATGGCTAAAACAAAATATGCGCAGAAATACAAATGGTGCACCAAATACAACGTGATACCCAAAATGCGCACGCTTTGCAACTCATGTCAGTACTTACATCTAGTTGCTGCAGCAAAAAAGGTACTCAAATACAACGTGATACCCAAATGATATATCAGTATACCTGATTGGTATATAGTTCTACTGCACTAATATACCTGAACCAAAATCTTTGCGGAATACAACTGGTGCAGCAATGCAAATTATGCACAGATTTTCTTAGATTCAACTACAACTAACAACTACTCTCAATATAATTTCAAGGCCAATTCACTTTCTAAAAATATTTCTTCTCATTCAAATCAATGCTCGCCCTGTTCTTCAACAAAATAACAACATAGTTCCTCTTTTTGAACATCGTAACTCCCTTAAAAATACATCTCCAAAAACAACTTTTGCTTGTGTATTACAGCGAACTAATAATGCTTGTCCTACTACAAATGAAAGTAGTAGTAGGAACTAACAGTGCTACTGTAACAGCCATGTTCTACAATAATAGCTTGACTTCAAGTGATGACAAAATTCTATCTCCAAAAGGCACTCCTATTAAACCAACAACTTTATGGAAGAAGCCTAAGAAAAGTCTAATAAATAAACTGAAGATACATTC
>NW_017672471.1:4989-23265 GCF_001879085.1 Nicotiana attenuata
AAATGTCATTTACAAATGGAAATCTTCCTTTGATAACCTTCGAGGATCCCCCAACTGCACTAACACCAGATTGCCAGTCATTCCTATACGGCGACTGTTTTACAGCTGCAGGGCGCCTTCTCCGTGTGAAAACTGCAGGAGTAGTTTCAACATCTGTTTGTATCTGGACAATACTTCTTGATACCGACTGATCAGGGTTAGACTTATTTACAGCACGAGTTGTCAGTTCATTTCCAGATTGATTTACATTAGGTCTCCCTCCTTGTGTAATGGCAGCAATTAGATCAAGTTGAGAATCAGTATATTCAAAATCAGAATCCAAGTGAAGATCACCCCCGTGACGACATGAAGCTTAAATTATAAAATGCTAGTGAATAAACAAATATACAAAGTTAAGAAATTTAAAAAAAAAAGAATGAAAAGTTATATATATAAGACATTACCAGAAGGCAAATTCACATTACTGCCACCAACATCCACTTGACCAACACCATCAACCCGAGATGCTGAACACATAAAAGCATTATCAGCATCGCTACTTAAATAAATAAAAAAACTATCAGGAACCTATCATTTACATACTAACAACAGAATTAGTAACATCAACATCGTACCTTGTGGAGCAGTATTAGACTCAATAACAACATTTGCTCGTGTCTGTGCAGGGATTCCTGATGGCAGCGGAGCAGGACCCGACTTTTTAACATCATGAGATGACTGCTTATATGTTGCTTGTTGTGTAATGGCGGTGATTTGATCAATTGCAGATGCAGACAGTTAAAAGTTAGAATCCAAGCTAAAATCATGCTCATTTACGAAGGGGACTGGAAAAAGTGTTAAAAAAAAGGTTAGTGAACGCACAAATACATAGAGTTAAATAAATTAAAAAAGAATAGAAAAATTACATATAAAACATTTTACCAGAACGCAAATCATCATTAACTACGCCATGACTTGATGTGACATTCTTCACATTGACACCAGTAGCACCTCCATCTCGACCAACCCCACCAAAACCAGACACTAAATATATAAAAGTATAAGCAAGAGTACTACTTTCAAAAAATAACAGCAAAAAAAAAATATGTGATTTACATACTAGAAGGCGCTTTGGGCGTGCTATCTCCAATAGCTACAGGATCATTCCCAACGTGGCCCCTTTCAAACTGGTCATAATCATTATGCATCTCACGAAAGTCAGGATCATTATCCTGTTGCTTATGCTGAAAATGAGAAACTAACAATTTTATTATTATACATATTACAAGAATACTACGTGTACTAAAATTAAAAAATGGAATAGTATCCTATAAGCATATATTGCATCTTTGAACAATATACTATAGCATTATATTATATAAAAGATCAATACCGCTGAATTTCCCTCTGGTTTCATTGATTGCCTACCAATAGCTGCAAGCACCTCCTCAAACTTGGTCTCTACAAAAAGCTTCAAACCTTGTAACTCCTTCATTACCTCAGCATTGGTGGGTTGGGAATCACCTCCAGTACTTTCATGCATACTTTGTGTCTTTGGTAATTGAGTGCCAAAAATCTGAAAGCTATCGGGCTGACTGTCAGTGCACTCAACTTCAATTTCAAAGTTTAAACCATGCACATTAAATAGTTGTTTGTCATCATCAGTTGGAGTGATGTTCTTTCGCTGCAATTATTAAGCACACTAGTTAGAAATAGAAATGATAATAAAGTATGGAAAGATAAAAGATCCCTATTACCATATGATACCAATATAGTATACATGTATACCAACAGAGTATATCACTGAACTGGGATATTGCTATAACTGTGACTAAACTACTGTACCAAAAAATTAAGAGAGTCAAGGCAATAAAACTATGAGAAAATTACCTGCTCGCGTTGCAAGCTAGACATTCGCAAAGCAACTTGCTCATTCGGTATTTGACCCACGACTACCCAATTCAAAATTCGTGGAAGTTCGTTTCCAATATGATCATCAAAGTGACCATCCAAGCTTGGGCAGCATTCATACAACCAAATCTGTAAAGCCAACGGGAAACCACCGAGTCTATAAAAAGAAGGCTTATCTTGAAACTTGTTGGAACACGAGTCAATTGTAGCGTTATAAACATCTATACCCCAGGGATAATTATTAAAATCACCGCACTCAACCAAGTCAATGTAAGATCTTGAAATAACCTTTGTTTTGAGTTGAGAAAGTAAGAAGCTGTTCACAAAATAAAGAACTGCTATCTTCAACGCATCATCATCTGTTTACCATTTCTTCTTCTTAAAACAGTCTGCTAGTTGGGCCAATGTCACGGATGCAGTCCCAAAATATTTTGAAATTAATCTATTCTCTGCTATGCTCTCTATACTTGTATCACCCTTACATTTCAACCTAGTAACAAGTGCAAATTCACCCAAACCAAAGCGCAACCTAGAATCATTCACTACAAATCGCATCTCATTTTTCACCTCATGATGTACTTCTCTAATAAGCAAATGGTGCATAACCCGAATCTGCACAATAACTGGTGGTAGATTCAAAAAATAGCCAAAGCATGTTTTCTTAAACAGTCAAAGTTGCTTCTTTCCCACATGTCCTTCCTCGTCCTTTGATATTCAGTGGCTGTCTTAAATAAAAATCTATCTTCGTGGCACTTGAACCCACAATTACTGCTAACTTTAAACCTTTCCGAAGGTCATCTTTATCGAACCGTCAACATTAGAAATACTGATTCAATCCTGAATCTCCGCACCCTGCGATATCTGACAGTTGTATCTCCAATACTATTTCACAATATCTTGCCCCAAAGGCGAATTGTAGCAGATCACAACACCGACAAACTTAGTACATTCAATAGGGACCACTACATCTCATCATTGAAGAAAACTCTACCACGCTCGTAAATACCAAATCTCATTACTCAATCAATCCCCAAATATGCACATTCTTAGTTCGATTGCCTTTCCCCTGCCGGAAGTAGAATACTGAATCTCTAGATTATGCACCGAGTAATCTTCCCCTCGAGTCATTCACTGCCCCGACACGTGGGCAAACATCCTACCATCATTTCACTACTGCGGAACAGTCATTCATAAGCATCATGGAAACTTGTGCCTAGCCTCAAAGCCCTCAGAAGTATCGTTACTGAGCTGAAACATTAAAATATCCTTCCATAAGGCGACGATAATAATCAAATCAACTACACCGGGAGAAACATCCCGCACCACATCAGTAATACCGTTACAGTTCCTCAATTCTCAATTTATAACAAGCGCTTCGCGTCACATAAGATTGAGTAGGAAAGAAGCAAAGGCATAAGCCTCACAGGAATCAAATCGCACGATAAGGAATCAAGAAGGGAAGTGCTCCTAACAGTCCTACAGCCTCCCGAGGATAAGTACAGACGTCTCCGTACCGATCCGCGAGACTCTACTAGACTTTCTCATGACTCGTGAGACCCTAGGAACCTAGTGCTCTGATACCATGTTGTCACGACCCAAAATCTACTAAGGGTCGTGATGGCGCCGGACACTGCTGTCAAGCAAGCCAACAAAATTACTTAATCAAATTCTCGTCTTAATACTTTTGAAATCTAGGATTTTCCTTCAAATTTAGCAATTTAAAAGATAATTGTCTCAAATCAAATTTAAATGATAAGCAGTTAATACAAAATACTTCAAACCATCCCAGAACCCGGTGTCACAAGTGCATGAGCATCTACAGATAAGGAAATAAAATACAATATCCGTCCGAAATACAGTGGACAAGAAATAAATACAATACACTGGAAAGGACTATACTAACTGCGGGTCGCCTCGAATAATGCAACTCACCTAGTCCCTGAATCATCCGCGCTGCTACGCCCTGTAGGCCACAAGGGTTACATATACATGTGCAACAAAAATGCACAGAAGTGTAGTATGAGTACGAAAATAACGTGTACTCAATGAGTATCCCGCCTAACCTCGAAGAAGTAGAGACGAGATGGTCGACTTTGACACTTACTAATGGTCCCATAGTGAGGTGAGTAATACACTAAATTATGGATTTCTATAAACATGATTTTTATCCAAATAGGAGGAAACAAGTAACAATTAATTCTTTTATAAAAAATTTCCAAAATTCTTTTTCGTAATTATCCAAGTAATTTCAGGCCATGAAGAGGCAATAATAACTTAATTAAGTTCAAGGCAGCAATACAAGCATGCGCATATCATGCCTAGGCGACAGCCCGATCCAACAGAAATGTAAACTGTGCACTTGCCGAGGGTCGACGGCGCGCCTATAGATGCATCTATTACCCCGCTCGCGAACTAACCTGCGACGCGGTCAACATAAGATAAACACACACCCTGCTCGCGAATCATGCATGCGACGCAGGCACACATAGAGATACATGCTCGAACAATCAATCAAGATTTATCGGGGGACATGGTCCAAATAAAACAAATTCCCTTTTAACAATTCGAGAAAATGACGTTTAATCCCTTTTTAAATTCATTTACTATCCCAAGGTGATCTAAGCAGTTCAAGCCGTCAATAAGCTTATAATTAATCCAAGTATGGCATGCTTTTAGGTCCTAGACTACCCGGACAATAGCATAATAGTAGCTACGCACGGACTCTCGTCACCTCGTGCGTACGTAACCCCCGCAAATAGGAGCAAATATCCAATTAATTCACCTATGGGGACATTTTCCTCTTACAAGGTTAGAAAGGAGACTCACCTCGGCCCGAAGATCCATAACCGGCATTCCACGCCCTTCCGAAGACTCTACTTGACGCACCACGCTTCAAAACTGGCCAACGGTTACGCAAATTCATTAATATATGCTCAAATATTCATTTCAATCTAATTTATAGCAATTCCTAACTCCGATCAAAAAGTTGACCAAAACGCCCTCGGGCCCAGGTGCCCGGAATCTGAAATTTCTCGAAGATAAAGATTACCCATGACCTTAGGAACTCAAATATCTAATTTTCACTAAATTCCATACTCAATATCATGGCCAAATTCGAAGAAATGCCAATTTCTAGGTTTTCCACCAAAACCAAATTTTTTTCCATAATTTCCTTGCCTAAATCCATGTATAAACTTTGTATTTAACTCAAAGCTAGCATAAATTACTTACCTCATGATGAGTGACGAAAATGGCACCTCAAAGCTGCTCCCCATCGACTCCAATGGAAGAAAAATGGGGTTGAAATGAACCCAACCCCAAATTTTAAAAGACCTCACTGCCTCAGCTGCTTCCGCACCTGCGGTCCCTTGACCGCTTCTGCGGTTCCGTAGGTGCGGTTAAAATGCCGCATTTGCAGTCCTCCCTAGGCCGCCCTCTTTCGCTTCTGCGATATGCCTTCCGTAGATTCGGTTCCGCTTCTGCGGAACTCTGACCGCATCTGCGGTCCACTCCAAGCCGCTCACTTCTGCTTTTGCGATCACCTTTCCGCAGATGCGGTCCCGCTTCTGCGGAACCTTGACCGCATCTGCGATCCTCAAGCCTTTGACCAAAAATCGCTTCTGCGGCTCCCTTTCCGCTTCTGCAGGGCCGCTTCTGCGATTAACCCACCGCAGAAGGAAAAATACCAGCAACCAGATCCTTCAGCTGTCCAAAAATCCCAATTTTGATCCGTTAACCACCCGGAATCTATCCGAGGCCCCCGGGACCCCAACCAAACATACCAACCAATCATAAAACACATTATGGACTTGCTCGAGGCCTCAAATCGCATCAAACAACGCTAAAGTCATGAATCGACCCCAATCCAAACTTAATGAACTTCAAAATTTCAAACTTCTATTTCCGATGTTTAAACCTGTCAAATCACGTCCGATTGACCTCAAATTTTGCGCACAAGTCATATTCGACCTTACGGACCTACTGCAACTTCCGAAATTGGATTCCGACCCCGATATCAAAAAGTCCACCTCCGGTCAAACTTCTCAGAAACCATCAAATTTCTATCTTTAGCCAAATGGCTCCAAAATGACCTACGGACCTCCGAATTCACTTCCGATTGCGCTCCCAACTACAAAATCACCATACGGAGCTATTCTCAGACTCGGAATCCCAAATGGACATTGATAACACTGAAATGCACTTCAAGCCAAACTTAAGAAATTTCTTCAAAAATGCTAACTTCCACAATAGGCGCCAAAACGCTCCCGGCTTATCCAAAACCTGCACCGGGCATACGCCCAAGTCCGAAATCATCATACGAACCTGCTGGAACCTTCAGATCCCGATTCCGAGGTCGTTTACTCAAGAATCCCATCCTAGTTCATTCTTTCAAATTTAAGCTTCCGAAATGAGAATTCTCTTTCCAAATCAACTCCGGACTTCCCGAAATTCAATTCCGACCACGCGCACAAGTCACAATACCTGAAATGAAGTTGCTCACGGCCTCAGACTGCTGAACGGAGCGCTAGAACTCAAAACGACTGGTCGGGTCGTTACATTCTCTCCCACTTAAACATACGTTCGTCCTCGAACGTGCTGAGAACTACACTGATGTAGTCCGAACTCACTGGTTAACTCCTCATGCACCTTCCCGTGCTACCATAACTCAGTTGAGCACATCAGCTCGATCAATTATGAGGATATTCCCTTTTATTCAAGCAGATAGGCCTTAGAGCCTAATTCCAACATCCGGAATTCTCTGTCAGGCTTCACACGCTCACATATTTTATCGTTTGTAAATATGCTAACAAGAAATGCAATTCTACTTCAAATCGACATATTTATATTTGTGATATGATCGAATATATAAAATATACAATAAAATTTAATCTATTCTATTTTAAATAAATTTAGAGTCCATTACTCAAACGGTCACTCAACTATCCCAAATTATCTCCTAAAGTCACTTTACTTTCGTTGGTAACAATAAAGTCAATAAACTATGCCTATTGAACTCAGAAGGTCACTCAACTAGATTTTCCAAATTTGGATTGCCAAATACCTATTTTACCCTCTAAATTATAAATATTATCTACTTCTATTTTTTTAAACTTTTTATTATTATGATTTTTCCTTTTTAATTTATATTATGGACTTACCTTTATAATAAATAAATATTATTTATAAATTAAAAAGTAAAAAGTATTTAAGCATCTATAATGCTGGAATAACAAAATAATGAGCATAATAAAAGAATTAATTAGAATAATTTATTTGTAATAATAATTTTAATAGTAACAAAAAAAATTCAAAAATTTATTTACACAATTCAGAATGAAAGAAAATAAAGGTTGTAAAATATATATATTCCATGCACGTAATATAAAAATAATTATTTAAATAAAGGTATTTTGTAATGTACATTATATATTCTTGAAAATTATGCTCAATTATATTATTATATTTCTACCAACTTTCCGATAACACAAAGTTATATCATCGGAAAGCAGGGGGACTATCTGTATAGGGTAAAATATGCTATGTTAAGTCATGCATGAAATATATAAAATATAAGTGAGCATAATTTTCAAGAATATATAATGTATATTATAAAAATACTTTTATTTAAATAATTATTTTTATATTACATGCATGGAATATATATTTTACAACCTTTATTTTCTTCATTCTGAATTGTGTAAATAAATTTTTGAATTTTTTTAATACTAAAATTATTATTACAAATAAATTATTCTAATTAATTCTTTTACTAAGCTCATTATTTAGTTATTCCAGCATTTTAGGTGCTTAAATACTTTTTTTTTAATTTATAAATAATATTTATTTATTACATATGTAAGTCCATAATATAAATTAAAAAGAGAAAATTACAATATTAAAAAGCTTAAAAAAATAAAAGTAGATAAATATTTTCAATTTAGAGGGTAAAATAGGGATTTAGCAATCCAAAATTTGGAAAATCTAGTTGAGTGACCTTCTGAGTGCAATAGGCATAGTTAAGTGACTTTGTTGTTACAAACTAAAGTAAAGTGACTTTAGGAAATAATTTGAGATAGTTGAGTGATCATTTGAGTAATTGACTCAAAATAGGTATAAATTTACTAATGTCATTTACAATCGCGCGAAGCGCGAGCTATATCACTATTGATAAAAATAATAACATAGTTCACACGTAAGTGAGGTTACAAAGAAATCAATTAAACAAGACACGTTGCTTTTAGCCAACTTTAATGAATTAAAATGCTACTACCAAGAATAAGCAAGGAAAGTCAAGTATGGTATAATATGCATGTTGTTCGTCTTCACCTTGTCATTCCTGTTATATTTATGTTGCTGCATCTTTTTCAAGAGAACATTTTTAGTTACCTTTTTAAAGCCTCAGGTAACTTTATACAAAAATACTTCACCATATATATGTGATGACCTTTTTTTGAATTAAATTCTGCATTTCGAGGCCGTAAAAATCTCTTTCAGCATCACATCGATTTGCGTGCACAGTCCGGGCGCGTAACCGGAAAGTCTATATGTGAAAATCTGTGAAAAAATGATAAAATTTGACTTTAAAATGAATTAAGTTGACTTCGGTCAATATTTTGGGTAAACGGACCCGCACCCGTGATTTGACGGTCCCGGAGGGTCCGTAGGAAAATATGGGACTCGGGCGTATGCCCGGAATCGAATTCCGAGATCCCAATCCCGAGAAATGAATTTTTAAAAGAAATTATTTTTCTGAAAAATATAAAGGTTTTTGAAAGTGAAATGTTATGTGAAACCTGTGGTATCGGGCCCGTATTATGGTTCCGGAGCACGGTACAGGTTCAATATGATTTATATGTGTTGTCGGTATAGTTTGGTAAGAAACGGAATCCATTTGACGTGATTCGGACCTTAAATGCAAAATTTGATGTTTAAAGAAGTTTTGAGAAATTTTATTGATCTTGAGGTTTAATTCGATGTTCATGACGTTATTTTGGTGATTTGATTACACGAATACGTCCGTAAGATATTTTTTAGGTTGTGTGTATGTTTGGTTTGGAGCCCTGAGGGCTCGGGTGAGTTTTGGATAGGCCACGGGGTGGATTTTTAGACTTAGAAAGTTGCAGATTTTAGCTGGTGTGAGCAGGCCTGTAGGCTTCGCATTTGCGAAGCCTGGCTCGCAAATGCGAGTTCGCAAATGCGAAGGCTGGATCGCAAATCCGAAACAACTTTGCTCGCAAATGCGAGGCTTTGATCGCAAATGCGATCACCCCTGTTTCAGCCTTGAGTCGCAAATGCGATGCTGTAGTCGCAATTCCCAACTCGCAAATGCGAGATTTTCTTCGCAATTCCTAGAACAGAAGAGGTCGGGGTTCGCAATTCCCACATCTGAGACTTGCAACTTTTATACTTAGACGAATTTTAACCCATTTTCACATCTTTTCAAAACACAAACTCCCTAGGGCGAATTTTCAAGAACAAATCTTCTTCCAAATCGATTGTAAGTCACTTTTAACTCGTTTCCTTCAAGCATTAACATCTTTTAACATGATTTCAACTTCAAATCAATGATTTTCTGGGGAAATTGGGTGTTTTGGGTAGAACCTAGGTTTTTCAAAAAATGGGGATTTGGACCTCGATTTGAGGTGCGATTTCAAAACAAATTATATATTTGAGTTCGTGGGGGAATGGGTAATCGGGTTTTGGTTCGAACCTTGGGTTTTGACCATGTGGGCCCGGGGGCGATTTTTGACTTTTTGGGAAAAACTTAAGAAAACTCATCTTCATGCATTAGAATTGATTCATTTAGCGTTTATTGATGCAACTAAGTAACTTGTGACTAGATACGAGCGAATTGGTGGTAGAATCAAGGGGTAAAGCTATAATTGAAACATGAATTGTGTTCGTGGCATCGAGGTAAGTGTTTGGTCTAACCTTAGCTTGAGGGATTAGGAGTCGTGTCTTATTTGCTATGTGTTAATTGTGGAGTACGACGTATAGGCATGGTGATGAGCATCTATACGTTAGTGTCAAGCATGCCCGTGAGTCTTGTATTATAATTGTTATGACTACGTCGTGGTTTATTGTGCCTCACATGTTACTATCATCATTGTTCCCTTGCCGGGATGATTGTTTTGATATTATTGTTCCCTTGTCGGGATGTTGTTGAAATATTATTGTTCCCTTGCCGGGATGTTGTTATATTGCTCTTGTTCCCTTGCCGGGATGTTGTTATATTGCTCTTGTTCCCTTGCCGGGATTCTTTGTGGTTGTTGTTGAATTGAAGTGGGAGCGGGTGACACGCCTGCCACGAGATAATTGAAATGGGAGCGGGTGGCACACCTGCCACGAGATATATGAAATGGGAGAGGGTGACATGCCTGCCACGAGATATATGAAATGGGAGCGGGTGGCACGCCTGCCACGAGATATATGAAATGGGAGCGGGTTTCACGCCTGCAACGAGATACGTGAAATGTGAAATGAAAGTGAATTCTGCCTTTGTTTTCCTTATCCTTGTTAGTAGTTGGATTTTGGTTCCTTTATAATTCTCTTGATATTCTGTTTTACCTGCTATTCCCCAAAGCATGTTTTCCCCCTCCCATCTTTACTTGTTTGTTTCTGCCTTACTTTCCGCTGTATATTATATAACTGCACAGGTTTATTTGGTAGTCTGGTCCTAGCCTCGTCACTACTTCGCCGAGGTTAGGCTAGGCACTTACCAGCACATAGGGTGGGTTGTGCTGATACTACACTCTGCACTCTTTTGTGCAGATCCCAGTGCTGTTGACTTTGGACCGTAGATTGAGTGGTTACCTTCAGTCCACGTGGAGATCAGAGGTAGACCTGCAGGCGTCCGCAGGCCTTGGCGTCTCCTCTATCACTTATTTCCTGTTTCATCTCTTTGATTCTGAGACAGTATATCTTTTATTTTCAGACTTTGTATTTAGCACTATTAGATCGTCTGTGACACTGTGACACCAGTTCTGGGTGGTTAAGGCTTAATCGGTTGTAATAGCTACATGTTCAGATATTTTATTGCTTTCTTCCGCTTATTCTAAATTTTCCGCTGTTTACACGTTATTGCTTTATAATTGTTAAAAGAAAATAATTGGATGATGAAGTAATTAGTTCAAGGAATTGGCTTGCCTAGCTCACATTAATAGGAGCCATCACGACTCCCGAGGGTGGGAAATCCGGATCGTGACAAGTTGGTATCAGAGCTCTAGGTTGCATGCGTCTCACAGTTCACACACAAGCTTAGTAGAGTCTGAGGGATCGGTACGGAGAGGTCTGTATTTATCCCCCAGAGGCTATCGAGTTAGTAATAGTTTCACATCTATTCTTTCCTGTCGTGCGGTTTGGTTTTCAATGCTGATTGAATTTCTATTCTATTCTCTCGCAGATGCCGAGAACACGCGCTTCATCATCCGTTGACCAGCAGCCCGAGCCCCCAGCGGCAGCTCCCACGAGGGGTAGAGGGCGAGGCTGAGGCCGTGCTAGAGGCTGAGGAAGGGGCAGAGCTCAGCCCCGAGCAGCAGCACCAGCAGCGGAGCCTCAGGTTGACTTTGATGATGAGGTTCCGGCCCCAGCTGTTCTGGTGGGCCCAGCTTAGGTCCCAGAGGGGTTTATTGCTACCCCAGTACTCCAGGATGCTCTGGTCCGTCTAGTGGGCCTTATGGAGAGTGTCACCCAGGCAGGTTGCTTCCTGTCGCACCAGCTGTCTCTCAGGCTGGAGGAGGAGCCCAGACTCCTGCTACTCGCACTCCGAGCAGGTAGCTCCCCAGATTCAGACTCCAGCAGTTCAGCCAGTTGGTGCAGTTCAGCCGGGTGTGGTAGCCCAGACCGGTGATGGCGCAGCTATGTCTGCCGATGCTTTGTGGAGATTGGACAGGTTCACCAAGCTCTTCACTACTACTTTCAGCGGTACATCTTCTGAGGATCCCAGGATTATCTAGACAGCTGTCATGAGGTTCTCAAGAACATGGGGATAGTGGATACCAATGGGGTCGATTTTGATACTTTTCGCTTGTCTAGATCCGCCAAGACTTGGTGGAGAGATTATTGCTTGGCTAGACCAGCCGGATCACCAGCTTTGACTTGGAGCAGTTTACTCAGCTATTTCTGGAGAAGTTTCTCCCTATCACTCAGAGAGAGGTCTATCGGAGGCAGTTTGAGCGTCTCCAGCAGGGTTCTATGACCGTTACTCAGTATGAGACCAGATTCATTGACTTGGCTAGTCATGCTCTTGTCATACTTCCCACCGAGAGGGAGAGGGTGAGGAGGTTCATTGAGGGACTTATATAGCCTATTCGACTTCAGATGGATAGGGAGACAGGGAGTGAGATCTCTTTTTAGAAGGCGGCCAATGTGGCCAGGAGAGTGGAGATGGTTCTTTCGCTGGGAGGTGGTCATGGGTCGGATAAGAGGCCTCATCATTCAGGCAGATTTAGTGGTGCCTCGTCTGGAGGCAGGGATTCGTATGGTAGGGGCCATCCTCCTAGGCCTTTTCAGTCAGCACTTCAGGTTTCTCACGGCGCTTCAGGTGGCCGTGGCCCCCATATGCAGTATTCTGATCAACAGTCCTACAGTGCACCACCAGCTCCTATCAGTGCACCGTCGCTTTAGAGTTCTCAGGGTCGTCAGCCCCAGCAGCCGAGGGCTTGTTTTACTTGTGGAGACACAAGGCACATTGCTAGGTATTTCCCTCGAGCACCGAGTAGCTCTCAGCATCAGGGTTCCCGTGCCATGGTTCAAGCACCGAGTGTCCCACAGCCCGCCCATCCAGCTAGAGGTGGAGGTAGAGGTGCTAGAGGTGGAGGTAGAGGTATTAGAGGTGGAGCTCAGGCCACTAGAGGTGGAGGCCAGCCAGCAGCAGGCCGTCCCGGATATGTAGTTCAGGGTGGTGGGGCCCAGCCCCGATGTTATGCTCTTCTAGCCAGGCCCGAGGCTGAGGCTTCTGATGCATTTATTACAGGTACTGTTCTGGTTTGTAGCAGAGAGGCTTCAATTTTATTTGATTCAGGGTCTACATACTCCTATGTGTCATCTTACTTTGCACCGTATCTGGTCATGCTTAGTGATTCTTTGAGTGCTCCTGTTTATGTGAATTCTATTGTGGTAGATCGAGTCCATCGTTCATGTATAGTTGTGATTGGAGGTCTTGAGACTCGTGTAGATTTGCTTCTTCTGGACATGGTTGATTTCGATGTCATATTAGGGATGGACTGGTTATCACCTTACCACGCTATCTTGGACTGTCATGCCAAGACTGTGACCTTAGCCTTGCCGGGTTTACCTTGTTTAGAGTGGAGAGGGACTCCTGGTCATTCTACCTGCAGTGTTATCTCTTATATGAAGGCTCGGCGTATGGTCGAGAAGGGGTGTTTGGCCTATTTGGCCTATGTTCGTGATTCTAGTGCTGAGGTTTCTTCTATTGAGTCTGTGCCCGTTGTTCGTGAGCATCCTGAGGTATTCCCTTCAGACCTACCGGGTATGCCACCCGATAGGGATATTGACTGTTGCATTGATTTGGCTTCGGGCACTCAGCCCATTTCTATCCCGCCGTATCGTATGGCCCCGCCTGAGTTGAAAGAGTTGAAGGAGCAGTTGCAAGACTTGCTTGAGAAGGGTTTCATTAGACCGAGTGTTTCGCGTTGGGGTGCGCCGGTGTTGTTTGTTAAGAAGAAGGACGGATCGATGAGAATGTGTATTGATTACCGACAGTTAAATTCCGAGAGTTGCTGTAGCTACGTTAAGTGATTTGGGATGTGTAAAATTTCAGGTCATTCGGAGGTGATTTGGTTGGGCTTTTGATCGAATACGTGTTTCGGAAGTTTTAGAAGAACTTAGGCTTGAATTCGATGTGAATTGATGGTTTTAGTGTTGTTTGAGGCATTTTTATGGTTGGAACAAGTTTGGATGATGTTTTAGGATGTGTTAGTGCTTTTGGTTGAGGTCCCGGGGGCCTCGGGGTGATTTCGAATGGCTAACGGGGAGTTTAAAGTTGAAAATTATTGCAGAAAATTGCAGTAGCTGTGCAGGGCATTTTTTTGGTCTTCGCGATCGCGAGCCAAGGGCCGCGATCGCATAGAAGAATTTCAGCAGGGCTGAGTCTGGTTCTACGCGTTCGCGATAAAGGGTCCGCGATCGCAGAAGGTTAAGATCTGGTGCACCGCGTTCGCGGTGGTACGTACGCCTTCGCATAGTGGAAGTTGAGGGCCCAACACATTTGTTTTTCGCGTTCGCTCAGTGTTGGCCGCGTTCGCGTAAGTTGAGAAGTCAAGGCATCGCGGGTTGGGCACCGCGTTCGCGTAGGGTAAATTTGGTCAACAAAAATTTTGTTCATCGCGAATGCGGAGGTTTGACCGCGTTCGCATAGAGGAAATACCAGCTGGGCAGAAGGGCTTTTTAAAACATTTTGTTCTGCGAGCCTAAGTTATTTTCCACCATTGTTGAGCATCTTGAGAGCTATTTGGGAGAAATTGAAGAGGGTTTCGAAGAGGATTGATTGGAGGTAAGTCCTATGAACTAAAAACGTGATTTAATTGTGGAATTAACCTTGAAACTCATGGAAACTTGGCTAAAATGGGAAGAACTAGGGCTTGAGTTTTTAAAATTTTAAATTGGGATTTGAAGGGCCATTCGAGCTCGGATTCAAGAGTTCTTGGTATGTATAGACTCGTGGCGAGATAAGGAGCCCGTTGATATGAAAATTTCTAGAGTTTCGAGAAGTGGGCCTGGGGCTCGGTTTTGGTAATTTCGGGATTTATGCCCGTTATGATTGTTTTCGCTTGGGCTTTGTTCCCTTAGCATATTGTGATGTATTCGCTCTGTTATTGGATAGATTCGACGCGCGTGGAGGCCGATTTGAGGGGCAAAGGCGTCGCGAGCGAGAGATTTCGCTGGTTTGAGGTGAGTAATAATTGTAAACGATATCTTGAGGGTTTGAAACCCCAAGTTGAACATCGTAGTGCTATATTAAGGTGGCTTGCACGCCGGATAGCGAGCGTGGGGTAGAGCACCGTTGGGGATTGTGACTTGGTCCGTCCTGATTGATGAATTTACCGCGTATTTGACTGAAATTTACTTGTTATCATTATAAATTGGGTTGATTGCCATATTTGGGCTTCGTGCCAGCTATTTGAACCCTTCGAGGATTGTTGTTGATAATTCCTCACTGTTTTAATTATATATTTCAACTCAGTCATGTATTTTTCCACTGTTTTAAAACTCGGCCAAGTTCATTGTGCCTTAAACACTCGAAATGATATTTCTAAAAATATTTTGGGCTGAGCATTATGCTTTACTGTTGCCCGTGTGGCTTATATAATTTTGTTGACTGAGTAAGGCCGAGGGCCTGTATTGTGAGGATACTTTTGGATCGGGCTGCACACCGCAGCAGTGTTATACTGATACTGATATGAGGTCGAGGGCCTAGATTTGATGCCACGAGATGGCTTGATATTGCGCTTGGGCCGTAAGGGGCCCCTCCCGGAGTCTGCACAACCCCAGTGAGCGCCGTCGACGATAAACGGATCGGGCTGCACGACGCAGCGATATGTGGAGCGGGCTGCACGCCGCAGCGGTACTAGTACTGTTCTGTGTGTTTACTTTACTTCATTTTTCTGTCATTTTCTGTTGTTTGTGCTACTTCTTGCAGTATTTACCTGACATTCTGGCAGTATCTGATAACTGAGTGTTGTGCCCGAGGGGCAAATTCTGCGCTTATCTGCACTATTCGTTTTGCATTCATTTGCGTAACCGCTGAGAAAGTCATTTTCAAAAGAGGTTTTAAACTGAGCTAAAATATTTCTAAAGATTTCACAGCTTCATCACTTTTTTTCTCAAAGGGTTTTACACTGCTCCTATATAGCATGATGGTTTACTTTACGTGATTTCTTACTGCTCAGTTGTTATTTACCCTTATTACTCACTGAGTTGGAGTACTCACTTTACTCTCTCACCTCGTGTGCAGATGCAGGTATCTAGTCACCCGGTAGTGGGTTTTGGCTGATCAGAGGCAAAGTTATATGAGTTAAGGAGGTGACTGCCAGTGTTCGCAGCACCATTTTCCTCTCTTTTGTTCGTTATTCCGGCTTTGTATATTAGAGACCTTGTAGTGGATTTACATTCTGATAGATGCTCGTGACTTGTGACACCCCGATTAGGGCTGTGTTGGGTTGTACTTCCGCTAATTAATATTATTAACTCATATTGAAACTGCTTGTGAATTGTTTAATTGCTTAAAAGAGGTGTTTTGTGATGGTCTGGCTAGCCTTGTCTTCACGAGGGGCGCCATCACGACCAGAGCGGGGTTTGGGGTCGTGACATCGGATGAGTGTGAGGCGATCTTTCAGAAGCTCAAGACAGCTTTGACTACGGCACCAGTGTTGGCTTTGCCCACAGGTTCAGGGCCATATACAGTTTATTGTGATGCATCTCGTATTGGGCTTGGTGCGGTATTGATGCAGGATGGCAAGGTCATTGCCTATGCTTCGCGGCAGTTGAAGATTCATGAGAAGAACTATCCGGTTCATGATTTGGAGTTGGCAGCCATTGTTCACCCGTTGAAGATTTGGAGGCATTATCTGTATGGCGTGGCATGTGAGGTGTTCACGAATCACAAGATTCTGCAGTATTTGTTCAAGCAGAATGAGTTGAATTTGAGGCAGAGGAGGTGGCTAGAGCTGTTGAAAGACTATGATATCACCATCTTATATCATCCGGGAAAGGCCAATATGGTGGCCGATGCCTTGAGTAGGAAGTCAGCCAGTATGGGTAGTCTAGCTTATATTCCGGTCGGTGAGAGACCGCTTGCTTTGGATGTTCAGGCTTTGGCCAATCAATTTGTGAGGTTGGATGTTTCTGAGCCTACCCGTGTGTTAGCTTGCACAGTCGCTCGTTCTTCATTATTGGAGCGTATCCGAGATCGGCAGTATGATGATCCCCATTTGTGTGTCCTTAGAGACACGGTGCAGCACGGAGGTGCCAAGCAGGTTACCTTAGGTGATGATGGAGTTTTGAGATTGCAGGGTCGAGTTTGTGTGCCTAATGTGGATGGTCTTCGAGAGTTGATTTTAGAGGAGGCCCATAGCTCCCGGTACTTTATTCATCCGGGCGTGATCGCTGCCGACTCAACACTACACTAAGGTAGGAAGAGCGGGTTGCAACAGCTTTTACCCGAATAGTGGTTCGGGATCGAATTTCCACAGGGAGCTAGTAATGGAGTTGTATTGTCTGTTTAGTCTAGAATTGCAGTTGTGCTTCTAATATTACTTCAAACATCCTTAGTTTTGATTTTTATATCTACTATTATAAGACTAATGATTGAAGCTAAATTATGCTACGGGAGTATTGCTAAGTTGTAATAAATATAGAGAAAGGCACTAGGGTCGTGGCATTTCCTAGGTGGCTAACTAACGGGTAGATGCTACTAAGGGTAAATTGACATATTTGGGGCTTATGCTATAACCGTTGCTCAATTGTACCCACTCTCACACCTCTCGGTAGAGAGAGTGATTTTGCCCAATTGACTCTCTCGAGACCAATTGGGTAGGCCAATTAGACCAAGCAACTAGGGTTCAAGTAGGGTAATTACTCTCTCGAGGTTTAACCCGTTAATTGGGACTACCATTTCTCATGGGTCCATCCCAATTCCTTGTTGGGTCAATTTTGGGGTCATAGACTCTCTTTCTCAAGAAGAGTTAAACCCACCAAGCTAGAATCACTATTTGCAACCACCAATCCTTAATTATAACCTAAAATTAACCCAAATAGCAAACACCCAATATCNGTATGGCGTGGCATGTGAGGTGTTCACGAATCACAAGATTCTGCAGTATTTGTTAAAGCAGAAGGAGTTGAATTTGAGGCAGAGGATGTGGCTAGAGCTGTTGAAAGACTATGATATCACCATCTTATATCATCGGATGAGTGTGAGGCGATCTTTCAGAAGCTCAAGACAGCTTTGACTACGGCACCAGTGTTGGCTTTGCCCACAGGTTCAGGGCCATATACAGTTTATTGTGATGCATCTCGTATTGGGCTTGGTGCGGTATTGATGCAGGATGGCAAGGTCATTGCCTATGCTTCGCGGCAGTTGAAGATTCATGAGAAGAACTATCCGGTTCATGATTTGGAGTTGGCAGCCATGTTCACCCGTTGAAGATCTGGAGGCATTATCTATATGGCGTGGCATGTGAGGTGTTCACGAATCACAAGATTCTGCAGTATTTGTTCAAGCAGAATGAGTTGAATTTGAGGCAGAGGAGGTGGCTAGAGCTGTTGAAAGCTATGATATCACCATCTTATATCATCCGGGAAAGGCCAATATGGTGCCGATGCCTTGAGTAGGAAGTCAGCCAGTATGGGTATCTAGGCTTATAT
>NW_017672471.1:23273-55573 GCF_001879085.1 Nicotiana attenuata
TTTGCAACCACCAATCCTTAATTATAACCTAAAATTAACCCAAATAGCAAACACCCAATATCAATCTATCCTTAGATGGCAACACCCATCAATTACCCACACTAGGGTTGAGCCACAACCCTAGCTAGTGAGTTTAGCTACTCATGCTAGATGCAAAAATTTAAGAAATAGATGAAGAAGCAAACATATTAATTGATTACTAAGGAAGAAATACAATATTGAAGGTCAAAAATGCCAAAAATGGCTAAACCCAGTGTTCTCACGAGCTCAGCAGCCTCAGAAAAACTAAAACTTCACCTAGAAATGGAAAGAGGATCTATTTATAGTGGCTGGAAAAACTGGACAAAAATACCCCTGCGGGGTCAGCGCGGGCCGCGCAAAAGGTAGCGCGGCCGCGTTGGCTCTTGAACTCTTGAAATTTAACTCTCTGAAGTTGAGGGACGCGGACCGCGTGAAAGTGTAGCGCGGCCGTAGGAGCTCTGGCGCGGACCGCGTAAGTGTGACCGCGACCGCGTGGCTTGATCTGGTCCCAACTGGCATCTCTCTGAATCTCTTCGCGGGACGCATGAAAAAGTGGCGCGACCGCGTGAGCTGAACGCGGGCCGCATAAATCCAACCGCGGCCGCATTATGAGAGCCCTGAATATGCACTTCTCTGAATCTCCTACTGCGGCCGCGTGCACTTTTGTGCGGTCCGCACTAGGCTCTTTTTTCCATCACTTTACTTGGCCTTTGATACTTGAGCAGGTTTCACTCCGTTTTGAGCCGATCTTTGACATTTCAGTCACTTTGTCGCTCAAACCTGCAATCAAGCACAACCTGTGAGCACGTTGGGATTATTTTGTATCAAATTATACTCAAAGCATAGGCAAGTAGGGGCATAAAACACGTTAAAATCCTACTTATCAACTCCCCTAAACTTAAATCTTTGCTTGTCTTCAAGCAAACAAAATAAGACCCACCCCTTAAAGGAACATCCAAGTAATTCCAGCTATTCTAAAGTAACCTCAACAAGCATCAATTGGGACTAACAATTGCCCTCAATACGAATGCATCATTAACACATTTTAAACTTTGAAAACTATGGTTCAAGTGTGACACAAGAGCATCAAGAGTTGACACATTTCATCAAAGAACTTTTCTCAAATACCTTGGTCATTGTGGTACCCAAACTCACACATCCTCAACTCTCCCTAAGCGAACCTCAACTTTTAGAGTATTGACCCACAAACCGAGGTTGATTGACTTTCACTCATCTCTCTCAAGAAGAAGGCCACAAGTCCGGCTCTAGGTACCATATGCTTGCCCCTTATGTAAGTATCCACTAATGTAGGCTCCCTTCAACTCGAGATCATATAGGGCTTTTGCGGAGTCATTGTGAAGGCTTTTGGGTAAGAGTGGGAAATATTTTTTGTTCAAATGGGTTCAATCTTCCCTTAAGCACTTCCTTTGATTCATTTCACTTCTTTTCAAGGGGTTAGAGGGACACATTGTCACTCTTTCTTATGCAATTCAAATCATTTCTCATTTTTCTAATTTTTCCACGCCTTTTTCACTTTTGTTTCCCTTGACTCCCCTTTTTATTCTTTTTCACATTGGTCTTTTTTTTTGTCTTTTTCTTTTCTTTCTTTTTCATTGCTTTCCTTTTTCTTTTGCTTTTGTACCTTTTACCACTTTGTTTCCTTTCTTGTTTCTCCTCCCCCAAAGTTAGACATTTGCCATTACTCAAGGGAAGATTTTGGGTGCCAAGAGAGGGTATCTTTCAGAACGGGTATAGGCTTGTAACATTGGTTCTTGAAAGAAAAAGGTTCAAGGCTCGAAAGGGTTAACTAGGGATCATTTCATTGGTAGGCCATTGAATTGTTCAACTTAACATTGGGATCATGGAGAGCCTATAATCACTTCTCAAGTCAAATTTCACCTAGGATTTTGCCTCAACAAATATTCAGGGCAAGTTCTAGACCATTGGCTTGGGACTTGGACTCACAATTCGATTCCTCACCACACATGCTAGGGGATTGCTAAAGACATCGAGTCGAGGGCCCACAACGACCTCAGTTATGATTCAAGCGCACAATGGTCCAAAAAGACCACATGATGATTGTTTGGTCAACACAACAGTCTCAAGGCCACGACTTTCACCATCCTAAACACAACATTATGTCTTTGATCATGGGATCGAAGGCAAATGTGTTAGGCCCAAGTGAAGCTTTGCCTGAGGTACCCTTAACTACAAAATATCAAAAACAAAAGAAAAATCAAAAACGGACTCAAACCCTTAAGAAGGTTGTCACGCCATCTATCATTGGGAAGAGCCACCCATTTCGCACTATACACCACCCTTGGAAAGAACCGTGGCATTAAGAAAACCAAGGGCTTATTGAAAACGCCAAAAACAAAACAAAAGGCTACGAGCCTATCTATGAAGCTAAAAAAATGAAAAATTTTGCGAAAATAGAATAACATAATGAATATGTACAATCGGGGAGTAGAATATACAATAAGGGATGCAAATATACCGAATATAACTTTATATACATACCAAAAGAGAATGAAAAGTACGAGAAAAGTAGCTAAAATGTAAAGTTATATACATACCAACTAGAAAATCAAATCAACAGAACATAAAATGAGAATCTAATATGTACAGTCATCCACATAATCCAAAAAAATGTAGGGCGCACCCCCACGAATAAGAGCTGGCATTGTCCCCAATGCCAACTACACAAACAAGCACAAAAAATCAGTGAAAAGATATAGAAGAGCTCCCTAGGCCTGGTCCGTCTGCATGGGATCCTCAGTGGTCCCCTAATCCTCTGTATGGGCGGGAACCTCAGACTGGTTCCCGGCCTGCTGCTGCTCTGCTGCTGGGACAGTGGCCTGCTCCTGGACCGGCTGAATATCGGGTGCATCACTGGAGGGAATCTCCTGAGTCTCTGCAAGCTCAATCACTACACCCTCTGTACTAGGAGGCTTCCTCTTCTTCCTTGGAGGCCTGGGTGCCTGCTCCTGCCGTGGCTCTGGTGCTGCTGCTGGAGGAGCTGAATCCTCAAATAACAAGTCTAATGGCATCTAATCTACCAATAGCTTGTCCACGTCCGCTCTAAGCACCTTTACCGACTCCTTAGACGCCCTTGACTTTCTCATCTTTTTGTGCTCCTTGGCAAGCTCATTCAGAGCTTTGCCATGTGAATCTACCCCCTTAGTCAAGGAAGCCTGAGTCTCCATAATCTTCTCCTGGTTGGCCAGGAGCATCTTTAATGTATCCTCAATAGACTGAGGAATCTGAACAACGGCTGGTGCTGACTGGGCCTCAACTGAAGTAGCCAATATGGACAACTTGGATGTCGCAGTTGACATCCAGTTGTTTAAACTGTCCAAAGTCTTTGCCAACTGATGGGCTGTGAAAGGGTTGGTCCGGGAAGAAAGGACTGTCGGGCCAGCTGAAGAACTAGGACCCGCAGAAGAGGAGGGCACATCATCAGTAATGGTGACAGCTGGAATGGAGGGAAGCTCAGTAGAAGGCTCAACAGCAGACTCTACCGCAACTGGCTCCTCAGACTGGCCAATCGGGGCAGAGGTGGGTGCCTTGTGTTTCTTGTCCTTTGGGTTGTCCGGCCCCTGAATGCTGAACCATAAGAATGGGGACACTGGGCGAACTTTCACATCATAGGGTTTCTTCTTTACCTTCGCATCCCGGAAATACATGGTGAGAGTGTTGGGATATGGATAGTTCCCAATACTGTCAACCCCCATCGAAGTGATCGTCCTGTAAATCATATTCCCCACATTGATAGGGAAGCCCGCCATGATAGAGGCAATCAGCACAACACGGGGAAGTGGGATAGTCTGGTCATGGGAAGTGGGGTCAAGCCTGTTGCACACAAATGTAAGCCACCCTCTAGCTTCGAAGTTCAAATTCTTCCTCAAAATCTTCACCCCCGCCTGTATCCAATCCGGAATAGTACCCGGATGAGCCAAATACTCAGCCAACCATGTCACACCTCCTTTTTTTACACATCTACCCCGAAGGATAATGTATAAGGGAGTTTTTCCATTTAAAGTGACATTATTCGAAATGGGATTATTTATTTATATTTTAGAGTCGCCACTTGGGAAAGGATTAGCTTTTGGGTGTCCCATGTCACCGATTTAATTTAAATCCCAAATCGAGAAAAATTTCGACTTCCCAATTTGAGTCTGCGAACCAGAAATTCTGAATAAGGAATTCTCTTGACCCGAGGGAAGGTGTTAGGCACCCCCGGATCCCATGGTTCTAGCACGGTCGCTTAAATTATTATAAATGGCTAAAAATCTAATTTTTTGCATGTTCCAACCTATAGTGCAATTTTAAGATTATCTACCGCTTTTTAGTTAATTTTTAAGAAAGTGAACAGTCGTTTAAAAACGTGTTTTCGGATCGCGTCACATGAAATGCACCCGGATCCTCGACACATTCTTATTCAACGTTTTGGATTTGGATTTGGGTTGCATGAAATGCACACCCGTATTTAAGAAGGTAAAATTATTAAAAAGCGTGCCTAAAGCAACTAACGGGTTATTATCTTTGCGGAGGGCCGTGAAATTCGCTAAACGGCACGCCCCAAATTCTAAGTATTTTAATTAAACATTTAATGAGGGCCCCGCAATTTATGCACTTTTGTTTGGCGAGGCTCATCTCACTTTATTGTTCAAAGGCCAACCTAAAGCAAACTACGATTTTCTGCTTATGTTTGTCTCTAAAAGGGCCTAATTAATTCACATTTATAAATTCGGGCCCCGAGTTCAAGTCCGGATTCAAACAAAAGGGAGGATCCTCTTAATTTGAACCCGCTACCTAACTCGAAAACCTAAATTCATATTGCAAATTAATTCCCATATTCCTAATATAATTTTTAAAGGTTTTTTAACTTCTAACAATTTTGGACCTTGTAATTTGAAATTTCCAGCATTTATTGGGCCTAAGTATCAACCAGTAAATCTGCCATACTACAGGTCCAAATGGGGATAAGCCATGACCTGAAATGTGGGCCTTGTACTTAGGCTCAACCTGAAGAGGCCAAAGTCCAACAATAGACTAGACGGAACCCAGACAGTATTGAAATGAAGCACATTGCTAAAGTCAGGCCCAATAGTCCAGTCATTAAGGGATACCCAACGACTTGGGCCTACCTTGACTTGTCTTCTTATTTGTTTTACTTACTTAGCCTAACGTGTTGAATACAACAGTAATTAAGCAGTTCCAGGAGGCATCAAAGCTAAAACACGTAATGGTTAATAAGCTAAATATAAAAAAAACAATAAACTGTTGGAAATCAATATGGTTAAGTATGGGAATATGAGAATGTTAATCACTTCCTACCCGTTCACAATCTCTGAATCTCTGGGTGATGCTTAATAGTAACATGGAATACATAGACCTGCATTTTTAATTTTTATCGAGCTATGGGTTCATCAAGTGAATCACAGCACTTAAACTCCTCATGTATGACCTAATCTAAAGCATGCTATGAATACCACAAACTCCAACAGTATTTATCCATTAAAGAAATTAAGCTATACTAAACTAAACTAATGAAACAAAATGCAATCAATCTAGATTTTAAGAGTCCAATTAGGTACAAATGATGAAATGTTCAGGTTATTTAAATTCCAAATACCACTACTACGTAATCTAGACCTAACATGTATACAAGTAAACTAATAGGAAAAATACGCGAACAGTGTGTCATTTCTTCAATAGTCCAAAACATTCGCTGATTCAATTCTTCACATATCAGTTGAGGCTAAAACTTACCTGGAAATTAAAACAAAGTGAGGAAATAAGAGTCAGCTAATTAGCAGTGCAACAGCAGATACAGCCAGCAAATCTCAGCATGATTCCAAGTCAAAATCCAGGAGAAAGCAGAGAATAATTGGCAGTAGCTTCTAAATGACTTCAAACCACCAACAAACAAGCTGAGTTTGAAAATCAAGCTTGATGAACCCAGGCAATTGGACAAACAACAGATCTGAAAGGATTTCTTATACTATATTTGGTTTAATTTTCAGGATTTCAGGTTTTCTATGATCTAAGGTTTGGTATCTAACTATCTATTCCTACCAGAGAATTTTTTTTTGGGTTTTTCAGTGATTTTTGATTTGAATTCTGAAGTTTTCAGATTTCTCTAAGCTATAGGATTTGAATTTTTTCAAATTTTGGGGGGCTCTCTCACTTCTAGAAACTTGTGGGAATTTTCAGATTGTTAAACTTCTAAACTTGTAAAACAAGGCAAGGGGTATGCCTTTTTATAGGCAAAACTAGGGCAGCATCAGATTTTTGTTTTACACCCTCAATCCCTCTTTTATTTTCAGATTTTAACTACTTAAACCCCTCATTTTATGCCTTGTTGGCCAAGTAACACTACTAACTTTCTGAATTTCAAATTAAAACCCCATCTAGAAGGTCTAGTGATTTCCAATTTCAGTTACTTGCAGGATTCCTTTTATTGAATTACCTATACTACCCTTAATTCAACTCTGAATTACTAACCTAGGTTAACTAACCCCCCCTTTTTAACTTGGTCAAAAATGACCATGGTTAATTACCAAAGGGCTGAAATTATTCAGCTATAACCAAACAGGATTCAATTAACACAAAACCCCCAAAAAATTGAACTAACAGTCCAACTAACCTATCTTAAGAACTTTGAATTAATTTTGATTAACTAAAGTTGCAGGCTGGTACTAAGAATTAAACGGAAAACTAAGAATAACAAAATTAATAAAAATACAAAATCATGCTATGAATACAAGAATCAAAACATGAATCATGAATCAAAACTCAAAATCAATACGAACAGAGAAGAGATCAAGAAAAACTTAAGCATAAGAAATCTAAAACACTGATTGATGCAAAAGTCAAGGCATAGATTTGATTAATCATGAAGAACTAAGCATGAAAGGGGAGGTCCATTTCAATTAAAAGAAAATTTATTAGGCGGAGAAAAGAAACAGGATATATATATAGAAAAAAAAACAAATAAAGAAAAGGAAACAGGAAATAAAGAAAATACTAAGAACTTACTGATTCAGACCCCCTAATACTGATGACTTTCGAATCTGATCCCCAAATAATGTTATCTGCCTATTTTTGCCAAAAATAAACAAATAACATTACTTGAGGGTCAGTTGAACACTGAAAATCCGAGCAAGGCTGAAATTTCTATTGGACCTTCAAACCTGAACCCTAGATCTAAGATTCGAGTGGTTTAAACGGGACTTGAGGAAATCTGGTTTGAAATTTGGGAAGAGGGGGTCAAGGTGGGTCTAGGGTGTGGTTTTGGTAAGTTTTGGAGTAGTGGCGCCGCCGGACACGGCGGAGGTGTCCGTGGCGGCGCTAGGTTTTGGGGTTTTTGGGGAATTCCAGCATGATTTGAACGAAATTGAGGATAGTATGGGCATGGGATGGTGAGAGGGGTCACTGGTGAAATTTTGGGAGTGATTGGCCAATCGCCGCCGGCAGAGGCGATTTTCGGCCGGCGGCAGACGGTGGCATGCGGCGGAACTAGGGTTTCCGGTTAGGGGTTTGAGAGATGAGAGGGTAGGGGGGTCCTGAGGGGGGTAGGATCGTTTGGACATTTATATACTCATACACCCCAGCTTCTCAGCCGTTCGACGGCTGAGATTCGATGCAAGCAAAACGGGGTCGTTTAGGTTGTGGGGGTGCTGGACCGGACATGGGTAGTTTTAGGCTGGACCATTTGGTGAGATTGGGCTGGGACTGGGTTTCCCAATGGGATAGTCACATTAATTTGAATAGCGGCCTGTTTTCTCTTTTTATTATTTCGTTTTCAATTAATTCCTTTTTCTCTTTTTTTTTAATTTTTTGTTTAATAAAAAAGAAAGACCTGGTTTAATTCTTCAACTAAACTAATTAATTTTCAAGAATTAATCCCTAATTTTGAATAAACTAAAACCAATTTGAAAAGTAAGAAAAAAATAAAAAGAACTATTTTTGTTATTTTCTTCTTATTTTTTTAATGTTAATTAACTAGTAGACCTAAAAATATAGAATTGAGTCCTAAATGCAAATGTGTTATTTTTTGTATTTTTTATGAATTATGCCAACTAAAAATGCACACAAAATGCAAACAAACACAAAAATCATGCAATTAATTCCCTTAAATAAAAGAAAAGTCCTAATTTTAAGAATTCTATAGGAGTAATTTAAGCACGGCAAAAATCATGTGCTCACAGCTGCCCCTCTTTGCTCGAAGACACGAAGGGTTTTCGGGCAAAGATAAATGAGCACCATGAAGGATTTTTGCCTGCTCGGCACTCCATGAGAAGCATTTTGAAAACCGTCTGACCGAACCCTGCTTCAAAGGTTGCCTACATATCCTTGGCTAAAATAGGAATTAGGTCAGTGTAGTTCTGGAAGGTTCGGTAGCTGGGACTACCAGGAGCTGTGATTTCACTGCTGTTGCTGCTGCTACTGCTTGCTGACCTCCTTATTACACCAAAAGGAAAATCAAAGTTGGGCTAGCTATGCCTATCAACTATGAGTTACAAGATTCCTATCTATGATTCTCTTAAAACTTAATCTTAAGTCTTAACTGATTTTGCTGTGGAGTTCGATCTGAATCTTGATGCTCGCAAGTTGTAAGTGTCTACTTCTACATGCAGCATTTGGTCAAAACAGGATCAGCGGAACTTGTGGCTTCAATCAGATTTTGAGCAATCCGCACCCTTGCTTACTTCATTTTTGAGTTCATTCCTTTTTGTTCTTTTATTCTTTTCTTGACTCTGGATTGAGACTCATTCCATTGGTCATCTTGCACCCTATGTTCTGAGGTCAACCTGCTTAAGATATCAAAAACAAACAAACGAACGAAATTTTCTGCCCCAGTTTTCACTAGGAAAATTTTGAGAGTTAGTTGTGACATATATCTAAGCAGTCAAATTAGGATTGTGTATTCTTGTGAAAGAATCCAGTTTATGCTGGAAAATGACCGGGTTATGCCGGAAAAGAAAGAAGGGTCCTCGGGTTTTGCCGGGACGGAAAGAATAAAAAGATCCTCGGTTTTCTGGCCGGGATTTGGGAAGAAAAGCTCCTTGGGTTTTGCCAGGGAGATCCTCGGTTTTTTGGCCGGGATTTGGAAAGAAAAGGCTCCTTGGTTTTTGCCAGGGAGATCCTCGGTTTTTTGGCCGGGATTTGGAAAGAAAAAGCTCCTCAGTTTAGTTTTTGGCCGGGATTTGGAAAGAAAAAGCTCCTCGGTTTTTTGGCCGGGAGATCCTCGATTTTTTGGCCGGGATTTGGAAAGAAAAAGCTCCACGGTTTTTTGGCCGGGAGATCCTCGGTTTTTTGGCCGGGATTTGGAAAGAAAAAGCTCCTCGGTTTTTTGGCCGGGAGATCCTCGATTTTTTGGCCGGGATTTGGAAAGAAAAAGCTCCTCGGTTTTTTGGCCGGGAGATCCTCGATTTTTTGGCCGGGATTTGGAAAGAAAAAGCTCCTCGGTTTTTTGGCCGGGAGATTTAAGGAATGGGATCCTATGCTACCATGATTTATTTTTCTTTTGGGATTTTTATTTTCATTTTCTTTTCTTCTTTTTCCTTCTTTTGTTCTTCTTTTTATATTTTCCTTTTTATTTAGCAAAACGCATGAAAGAATCTTGGGGAGGGGAAACTTCCTTTTTGGTCGTTTTCCTGCTGCAAAGCTGTTTCAGCGCTTGCGCATTTCATTTCTTTTGAGTTGCACCTGCTTCTTGCACGGTTGCTTTGAATAAGACCTGTTTCCAACAAAGAACAATTTATTAGTTTGAAACGGTGGTTGGTTTCGTGGCCTTGATCATCCCAATTGCTTGATCCTGGCCCTATTTCTGTTGAGAACTTTGCTGCTCGTTTGCCTTGAGGGTGAATCTCTTTTCAAACCGACCGGGTTCAACTCTCAGGGTTTCATTATGACTCGCCCGTGTGGGCTCTGGCCTTTTCACTTTATTCTGCTCTTGCCTTTGATTTTATTTCCTTTCCAATGTCTTTTCTTCGAAAGAATCAACCACTATGGTCAGTCGGGATTGGCCTGACGCACTCGCTGAGGCTGGGTATTTTCTTCGACTCTGACCAGGCGGAGCCCTGTAAAGCCGGTCCTGCCACCTTTTCTTTGTAGTAACTCGAAATCAGTGTTAAACCGAAAGGGACTCAAAGAGAAGTATGCAAATAAAACAAGCATATGAGTTTGAAGAGAAACGTCCATTTCGGGGGAAAAGAAGGACTTATCTGGGGTGCATGCTGGCTTCAAATGAACATGACATGCTTCTTGGACTGGACGCCCGACCCACACAAACTTTCCAGCTTCTCGTGAACCCATTGATCCGTATTTCAAAACCAGGGAACCTTGCCAGGACTCTTTTAGTGATGAGGTGTCTTCTTTTCGGTCGACATCGCCCTTTGCGGGTTTTCGCTAATCGACCTCTCTCATTTCTCTTCTCACCGTCGCCCAATAGTGCTCTTTACGAGTTTTCACCCAACGGACTCTCTCATTTTCAATTTCTCTTCTCACCGTCGCCTTATGGTGCCCGAAGGTTTTCACCGATAAGACTCTCTCATTTTATTTCTCTCAATTTGGACTATACAAAATTCCAACAATGTTGCTTTTCAATTCCCACGCCTTTGCCAATTGATCATAAGGACTTGGACAAGGTTTTGGGTAAAAAGAGTTCTGGACGGAAGTACAACTTTGGAACCATTTTGGTGGACTCATGGCCGAACCATTATATCATCTGCCCCAGTTTCAGCTTTTGGGGGAATTGGGATTTTTGTTTTGGTGTGACTGAACCTCAGGGAGAGACTGCCTACGTATCCTTTCGGAATCAAGTCAAACGTAGTTCAGGAAAATATTTGTTTTTGTTTTTGTTTTGTTTGTTTTTTGTTTTTTTTTCTTCTTTTTTCTTTCATCATTTTTTTTGTCATCATATTTTTTTTCTTTTTTTTTTCTCTTTTTTTCGATAATACTTCCGGGTTCCAAAGAGGGTAGCCAAAGAAGGGTAACCGGCTCAAATAGGTTTACGAAGGGTTAATAGTGTTTGGATAGCGAGAAGAAAAGCCTTCGTCATCTCAATTGCACAAAAACCAACACCGTAGAGAGCCTAGACATAGTACCTTTTGCTGCATCTGCATTCACAGCTGTTTCGGGATCATTTCCTTTGATATCTTCCAAATACAATGCTCCTCTTGGCAATATTTTCCGGATGATGTATGGACCCTTCCAATTAGGAGCGAATTTTCCTTTTGCTTCTTGGTGACGAGGGAGAATGTGTCTTAACACGAGTTGTCCTACTTCAAAATTCCTGGGACACACCTTCTTGTTGTAAGCGCGGGCCATTCTTTGTTGGTACAACTGCCCGGATGTGCCCTGAGTACACTCTTTTGTTCTAATGTATGGACCTTTCCAACCCGCGAACCAATTTTCCTTCAATTGTTCCAATTCTTGTTTTATTTCCTCAAGGTTACCTTCTTTGCATTTCGACTCTTGATTCATGATTTCGAAATCTGACAGCGTTTTGGGATCTAGGCATGAAGTCCGCAAGCATGTCATGTTATTTAAAGCTGCATTATTATAGCTAAAGAAATGAAGATGGCAAAATCAGAAAAGATAAAGAAAAATGAACGATGAAATATTGATTTCATTTCTTGGAATTTTGAAGATAACAGGGTTCACATTCGGGAATTTAAAGACAAGAAACTACAGGAAACATCCGAGTTACACCCTGGAATAATTCGGGATGCAGAAAATGTAGCAGGACGGGTCTACCGGGACTCCCGCCTGATCGGGAATGGCGTAGCCTTCCAGTTTTGGAGTTTAGCATCTGGTCCCATGTAGAGCACCTCAGCGGTGCTAGTCCCTTCCTCTTGCTGAACCATGTTGGTTCATAAAGCATTTGTCTCATAGCTCCACATATATCTTCGATTTCCTCAGCTGTGAACACCTCATAGTCCTCTTCTTTGCAATACTTGGGCTTGAAAAAAGTATCATAGAGATGTGGCAATGGTTGTGGCAGAACCCATCCTTTTTTCTTTCTTTCCTTGGCCCATTTCTCATCATCTGGGGTAGGGTGGAAACCTATCCCGAAGAATTTTTCTGCTGTGGGTAGAGTTACCGGCTCGGATATTCCTTGTAAAACTTTTCCCAACCCTTTTCCTGGTTTGAAACCGTGTCTAATCATTTCTTTGGCCACCATGATTGAAGCATTAGATAGGAAAGGTTGGGGGCACGGATGTCCTTCCTCGTACTGGTCAGCCACCACAACTTCGAAGGCTTGATAAACAACATGCTCGTTTCCTTCCCTCGCCTCCAAGCATGGGATAGATGGGTCACGATAAATGGACTGCTCGTCTTCTCCGTGGACCATAATTTCCTGATCTTCATATTCGGATTTCACCATTTGGTGGAGGGTGGAGGGCACGACTCCCGCAGCATGTATCCAAGGCCTTCCCAGAAGAAAATTATAAGATGTATCCATGTCCAACAACTGGAAGGTTACCTCGAAATCCACCGGGCCTATGGTCAATATCAAATCAATTTCACTGATGGTATCCCTCTTAATGCCATCAAAAGCTCTCACACAAACGTTATTAGGACGAATCCTTCCCGTCCCGATTTCCATTCTTTGCAATGTGGAGAGTGGGCAGATGTCAACCCCCGAGCCTCCATCCACCATGACTCGCTTGACATAATAACCTTCACACTTGACAGTCAGATGCAAGGCTTTGTTGTGAGCTGCGCCTTTCGGAGGCAAGTCATTTTTACTAAAAGAGAGTTGATTGACGGCGAAGAACCTTTCTGCCATCCTTTCGAGCTGTTTGACTGAAGTTTCAATTGGCACATACGCCTCATTCAGAGTTTTCATTAAGATCTTCTGATGTTCGGAGGATTTCGTCACCAATGATAGCAGGGACACCTGTTCAGGATATTTCCTCAATTGATCCACTGTTTCATAATCAGGCATCTTCATTTTCTGGAAAAAGGCTTCTGCTTCCTCAGCACTCACTGGCTTCTTGGACGGAAAGCGCTTTCGAGCGGCATTGTTTACCTCCTGTACATTTGAATATTTCTCAACAGTAGGTTTACCCTAGAACGTTCCCCCGAAATTTCTTTGCCCTTGTATGTAACCACTGTTTGCTGATAGTTCCATGGCACTGCAGAGGGGTCTGTCATTGGCTTCTGTGGTACGCGTCCAATAACCACTGGCTCATTCAGCCGAGGCGGCTTAATTGTCCCCCGTACCACATAAGCTCCTTTTGGCACATACATTTGCGTTTCCCTTTTTACTTCAAACTTCCTTGGAGCACTGACAACTAGTGGTTTTTCTTGGCGTCCTCGCGGAACATAGAGAACTCCATTCTTACGAGGTTTCGTCTCTGCTTTTGTTTCAGGTTTCTTCTCAGGTTCAGTTTTGACACTTTTATTCTTCTTCTCCCCTTTCTCTTGCTTCGGGGGTACCTTGGGCTTCTTTTCTGCGTCGGCAATAGCAATTATAGCTTTTAATGCTGGATCAAATTCTCTATCTTCACAGATCATCCCGATTACCGGCCCGTTGTTGTGAGCGGGCAACGGATTATTGGTCACATTCGGGGCTTCTTCATCCCTCAACACTATTTTCCCTTGTTCGATCAATCTTCCACAGCTTTCTTCAATGTCCAGCAGTTGTCAGTACTATGCCCTTCAGCTCCTGAATGATAGGCACAGCGGACACCTCGTTGATAAGCTGGAGATTCCGGGTTCTGCCTGTTTTGGGGGATAGGCTGCAGCAGATTCATCTGAACGAGCTTCGGGAACAGACTGGAGTAGGGTTCACCAATCGGCGTAAAATTTGGTCGTCTGGGTGGTTCCCGAGGGCGGAAGTTATTTTGCGGTGGTCGGGGATTATATTGGTTCTGGTGAGGAGGTTGATTTCTTTGGAATGGAGGTGGATTTCGGTTAGCTTGTGGTTGCGGTCGGCCGAAAGGTTGAGCATTCATGACCGCATAAGGTGGGGGAGCGTAAGCCATATCAGTGTGAGGATAGTAGTGTTGAGGGGTTCTTTCAGAGAACACCGGTCTAGGAGCCCGGTATCTTCTTCCTCCTGATGCTGCCATCACTGTTTCTTCTTTCTTTTTGCCTCTGGCCATTCCTCCAGACCCGCCTTGGATGGCTTGGGAGGTTGCTCTTATGGCTGACTGGCTCTAGATTCTACCCGTTTTTAGCCCATTCTTTACCATCTCTCCGATTTTTATTGCCTCTGCGAAAGGCTTGCCCATGGCTAACGTCATATTCTGAAAGTAGTCTGCTTCTTGGGCTTGAAGGAAAACAGTGACCATCTCTACCTCATCCATCGGAGGCTTCACTCTTGACGCCTATTCACGCCACTTAATTTCATATTCGCGGAAACTTTCTGAGGGCTTTTTCTTTAGATTCGCCAAGAAGTTCCTGTCTGGCACGATGTCTATGTTGTACTGAAATTGTCGAACAAAGTCTCGGGCCAGATCGTCCCAAATATGCCAACGCGAGACATCTTGGTCCATATACCACTCTGAAGCGATGCCAATTAAGCTTTCCCTGAAATATGCCATCAACAATTCTTCTTTGCCACCGGCTCCCCGTTACTGATTGCAATACTTCTTCAGGTGAGCAATCGGGTCACCGTGTCCTTCATACTTCTCAAATTTTGGTGTTTTGAACCCTGACGGCAAATGTACATGCGGGAACATACATAGGTCTGTATAGGAGACACTCTTTTGCCCGCTCAAGCCTTGCATATTTTTTAAACTCTGTTCAAGGCTTCTCATTCTTTTCGCCATCTCATCTTGTTCAGGAGCTTTGGGAGTTTGATCTTGTCCTGGCGTAAGCTCAAATGGTAGTGGCTGAGAGTAATTATATGTGGGATATTGAGGAGGATCCACTGGAAAGACAGGGTTTTGGAAGGTGAAAGCTGAGGGATCAAAGGCGGGCCTTGGCAGTGAGGGTTGTGTTGTAGCAGAGCATGGTGGAGCAGTGAAGATGTTAGGAGCTGCTCCTGCTGGGAACACCCGAGGGCGGACCTCAGAAGGTGTTCCGACGAAGTGAGCGGTCATGGTAGGCTGTCCCAAAGGAGTATGAGGGTGGCTGATGGGGATACTGGAGGTACCCCCAGATCTAGGGAATAGTTCAGGAAATCCAGGGATGGCTCTTGGAGGCTCCCTTCCATTGGCCCAGGCGTCCCACATCTCCATGAGTCAGAGACTGCGAACCAGAAATTCTGAATAAGGAATTCTGTTGACCCGAGGGAAGGTGTTAGGCACCCCCGGAAGCACGATCGCTTAAATTATTATAATTGGCTAAAAATCTGATTTTAATACATGTTTTAACCTATGTGCTTTTAACTTTAAACCGCTTTTATTATTATTTTTAAAGAGAATTGCAACGTCGTGAAAACACGTCTCGAGCCACGTCACATAAATGCACCCGTGGATTTTGACACATTTCGACTTCGTTGGGATTTGAATTTGGGTCATATGAATGTGCACCCGAGTTTAAGAAAGTGATATTATTAAATGCCGGGCCTAAAGCGACTAACGCGTTATTATCTTTGAGGAGGGCCGTGAAATTCACTAAACGGCCCGTCCCGAATTCTAAGTATTTTAATAGACATTTAGAGAAGGCCCCGCAATTTATGCGTTATGTTTGGCGAGGCTATCTTATTTCATTATTTAAAACGGCAAACCTAAAGCAACTACGATTTTCTATTCAATTTGTCTCTAATAATAAAAGAAAAGGCCCTAATTAATTAGCTAATTATAATCCAGGCCTCAATATCGGTACAAAAAGGAGCCAATGGGAAGGAAATAGCACTTAATATACCCAGCACTTGGGTTTATTCAAACGAGCTGGGAGGCCCAAATGTGTGTTTCAATGTTTTGGTCATGACCCCAACATGCGGGCTTGTAATTGGCCCAACAGCACGTAGACTAATTGATTCTGCACAGTTTTACACTGTATTTTACCTCCAATTATACAGGCCACTTTTACACTTAACACCGATTTTACTTCAGATCCTTGTATTATTCAATTTAGAACATAGTTGAGATTGGCAACTCTAACAAATTTTACATAGCTTAACATCTAGGTCGATCATGCTGCACATGGATTTCAGAATTTCAAATCTCTTATACATTCATTTATTTATATGCTGATAAAGTGAAGACCTGGATATCTAAAACGAGCAGGCCAATTATACTACAGGTGAAAATCAAACTGGAAACATGGATTGAAATTTAACAACAGTATCATGAATGTGAACCTATGCACGAACAGGTTTACTGCCTAGATTCAAAACAGCCCAATTATTTCTGGATTTGAAGAACTGGAATACGGAAGTTAGCTACTGAAACACAAAACCATTTTAAACCTATTTTTTATAATTACTGAAAAATAATTCAGACGTTCTACTCATAATACGAATCCGAAAAGTAATAATTATACATTCCAATTAGTACAACAACAAGCAAATGTCTAAATAGCATCATTGAATTAAATGCTTGAGTACACAAATCAGGAACTGAATTAAATCAAATCTCATGCTTCCAGTTATCGTATAGAATTCATTCTATCATGTTTTGAGCCTCAACTTATCAAAGTTATACACTGTCGTTTGATGGAAATTGGAATAAAAATGGAAAGAAACTAGGCAGTCAGCAGCTCACAACTCAAGGCTGCAATCGCAGAATCAATATGAATTCCCAGAAAACCGACTACAAAACCAATGGAACAGTTTGCAGAAGAGTTAACCTCAGCAAACGCAATACAAAATCAATTGAGATAGGTTGGACCAAATACACTCGAAATCAAACCAAAGAATTCACCGAACTTGAACGAGATGGGATCTAGAAGACACTCAAACATTTAAAACCTTCTGATTAAGCGAACTTGATCTTACAGCTAAATTCAAATTAAAACTCCTAAAAAGAGTTCGAATGGAACAGTATTTTTGGATTTTTATTCTTTTGTATTTTTTTTGGTTTTGTATTTTTCTTTCTATTGAGATGAACTAAGATCTAAAGAGCCTCTGAAATTTTGAATTCATATTTTCAGATCGCTGAAATTGTAGAGACTATTTTTTTGGGGGAATTCTTTTACGGTGTCAAAAACTTTGGAGAATTTTTAAGGTTTGTTAAATTTTGGAGAATTTTTCAAGATGTTCAAACTTGTTTTACTCAAGGCTTACCTAGGCCCCTTTTATAGGCAAGAAATAAGGGTGTAGAAGGTCTAGAGGTTTTCAACTCAATTTTTCCCCCTTTTTATTTCAGAAATTGTAACTTTAAAATCCCTAATTTTATGGTTTGTTGCCCAAGTTACTGCATTAAAAATGCAGAAACTTACACTAAGGCCCCCTTCTAGATGGNCTATACTACCCTTGTTTTTGTTTTGAAATTACTGGTCTTTAACAAACCAGCCCATTTTCAATGCCTAAACTACCCTTGATTGCCCCTGAAATTACTAACCCAACCAAACCCCTTTACCTTAGTCAAATAACTGTGGTTGAACCTAGTGAATCTAAATCAGCTACATCCAAACCCTAAGCCTAATTAAATTGAAAAATGAACACTGAATTGCAGGACAATTATCAATCAACAGAACTTAACTCAACTCATTTTGAACAATTACTAACTTGAAAACCTAAGGTTAAACTAATAGAGATCTTAAAAACAAACAAAGGCTAATAGAAAAAATCCAACTAATGCTTAAACTTAATCAAAGCTAAACTGACCCCTAAACATTTAAAATGACAGAATCAAGTCCAAATTAAACTAAAAACAAATCAGAAAATTAAAGAGTTTACTAATGAAAAAACAACAATTTTCTAAAAGAGAATAAACTCATCATTCATGTTACTGAAACAGATTAAACAATTAAAGAACAAGTTCACGCTAAAAACAAGAAAACAGAGAAGAAAAAGCTCAGATACCAAACTCTAAATTAACAGCAATCTAAATCACATAATCACGGAGCCAAACAATATAATAAAACCAGAAAGAGAAGAAAAATTGGAGAAACTCATTGATTTTTATCTTTGATTTGGGCGGACCTCGAATTTAGTCTTCAAATAATATTATGTGTTTGTTCATACCAAGAACAAACACATACTATAATTCCAAGACCCCTTTCGAATCTTGTCTAATTTTGGAAGGCTTAAACGACTCAACCGAAACCCTAGATCTATAATCTGAGGAATTGCGGTTGGATTTTGGGGAAACTAGTTTAGGGTTTAGGTAGAGGAGGGTGAGGGGAGTATATGGTGTTAATTTGGTTGACTTTGGGTGATTTAGTGTTTTGGTCCGGATTTTCGATATGAAATTCGAAGAGTTTGGCTTGGATTTGAGGAGTGGTGTTCGGAGCTTTGAAAAGAGGAGAGGGAGAGGATTCAGGGGTGTAATTTTGGGTGGGTTTGGAGACCGGCCGGCGGCAGCGGCGAATTCCGGCCGGCGGCGGACGGCGGAGGAGTGGCGAAGACGGTGGTGTTACAGGGGTATGAGGAAGAGAAGGTTGGTCTCTAGGGTTTTGACAAATTTCGGACAGTTTTATTTTAATTCATCATAAATTGAGGGCCGTTGGATGAGGGAAGATAGATGGCCAGGATTGTTTGACGCCAAAACGACGTCGTTTTATTAAAGGGGGAGGGCTGGACCGGATCAGGGGTGTGGGTTGGGCCATTTTTGATGGATTTGAGGGGTTGATTGGGCTGGAATTTAATTTTGGCCCAAAATTTGGTCTTTATCAAGACCATTCTTTTTTATTCTTTTTACTCTTTTTTTTTCCTTTGTATTTATTTTTTGTATTTTACTTATTATTTTTGAATTTTCTGATTTTATTATGTAAAATAAAAGATCCAAATTAAATCTAAGATGATACTAATTAACTAATTCCTAATTTAAGAGGAAACTAGATCAAAATGTAAAATGTAAAATTTGAAATTGTAAAAAGACTATTTTTGTTATTTTTCTCTTATTTTAATAATGTTAATTAACTAGTAAAACTAAAAATGTAAAATCGAATTCTAAATGCAAATGCACTATTTTTGTACTTTTGGTGAATTATGGCACGTAAAATGCACACAAAAATGCAAACAAGGCACAAAATCATGCAATTAATTCAAATAACAAAGAAAAATCCTAAGTTCTAAGGAATTTGTAGGAGTAATTTAAGCGTGGCAAAAATCACGTGCTCACAGGGGCAGAGGGCGAGGCCGAGGCCGTGCTAGAGGCCGAGGTAGGGGCAGAGCTCAGCCCAGGGCAGCAGCACCCATAGCGGAGCCTCAGGTTGATTTTGATGACGAGATTCCAGCCCCAGTATTTCCAGTGAGCCCAGCTCAGGTCCTAGAGGGGTTTATTGCTACCCCAGTTCTTCAGGATGCTCTGGTCTGTCTAGTGGGCCTTATGGAGAGTGTCACCAGGGCAGGTTTGCTCCCTATAGCACCAGCCGTCTCTCATGCTGGAGGAGGAGCCCAGACTCCTGCTACTCGCACTCCGGAGCAGGTAGCTCCCCAGTTTCAGACTTCAGCAACTCAGCCAGTTGGAGCAGTTCAGCCGGGTGTGGTAGCTCAGACCGGCGATGGTGCAGCCATGTCTGCCGATGCTTTGTGGAGATTGGACAGGTTTACCAAGCTCTTCACTACTACCTTTAGCGGTGCATCTACTGAGGATCCCCAGGATTAGCTGGACAGCTGTCACGAGGTTTTTCGGAACATGGGGATTGTTGAGACCAATGGGGTTGATTTTGCTACATTTCGCTTGTCTGGATCCGCCAAGACTTGGTGGAGGGATTATTGCTTAGCTAGACCAGCAGGATCACCAGCCTTGACCTGGGAGCAGTTCACACAGCTATTTCTGGAGAAGTTCTCCCTATTACACAGCGAGAGGCCTATCGAAGGCAGTTCGAGCGTCTTCAACAGGGATCCGTGACTGTCACCCAGTACGAGACCAGATTCATAGATTTGGCTCGCCATGCCCTTATTATACTTCCCACTGAGAGGGAGAGAGTGAGACGGTTTATTGATGGACTCATTCAGCCGATTCGTCTCCAGATGGCTAGAGAGACTGGGAGTGAGATATCCTTCCAGGAGGCGGCCAATGTGGCCCGGAGGATTGAGATGGTATTATCACAGGGGGGTGGTCATGGGGCAGACAAGAGGCCCCGTCATTCAGGCAGATTCAGTGGTACCTCATCTGGAGGTAGAGATTCATATGGTAGAGGCCATCCTCCTAGGCCATTTCAGTCAGCTCTTCAGGTTTCTCACGGTGCTTCAACTAGCCATGGTCCTCAGACGCAGTATTCCGATCAGCAGTCCTTCAGTGCACCACCAGCACCTATCAGTGCACCACCGCTTCAGAGTTTCCAGGGTCGTCATCCCCAGTAGCCGAGGGCTTGTTTTACTTGTGGCGACACGAGGCACATTGCTAGGTGTTGCCCTCGCGCACCAGGTTGCTCTCAGCATTAGAGTTCTCGTGCCATAGTAGAGGCACCAGGTGTTCCACAGCCCGCCCAGCCTGCTAGAGGTGGGGGTAGAGGTGCTAGAGGTGGAGGTAGAGGTACTAGAGGTGGAGGCCATCCAGCAGCAGACCGACCCAGAGATATGGTTCAGGGTGGTGAGGCCCAGCCCCGATGTTATGCTCTTTCAGCCAGGCCCGAGGCCGAGGCTTCAGATGCGGTTATCACAGGTACTATTTTGGTTTGTGATAGAGATTTTTCAGTGTTGTTTGATCCAGGGTCTACATACTCGTATGTGTCATCTTATTTTGCACCGTATCTGGTTATGCCTAGTGATTCCCCCACTGTATATGTGTTTACACCGATGGGTGATTCTATGGTGGTAGATCGAGTCCATTGTTCTTGTATTGTGGCGATTGGGGGTCTTGAGACTCGTGTAGATTTGTTGCTTCTAGACATGGTTGACTTTGATGTTATATTGGGGATGGACTGGTTATCACCTTACATGCTATCTTGGACTGTCATGCCAAGACTGTGACCTTAGCTTTACCGGGTATGCCTCGTTTAGAGTAGAGAGGGACTCCTGGTTATTCTACCCGTAGTGTTATCTCGTATGTGAAGGCTCGGCGTCGAGAAAGGGTGTTTGGCCTATTTGGCGTATGTTCGTGATTCTAGTTCTAAGGTTCCCTCTATTGATTCTGTGCCTGTTGTTCGTGAGTTTCCTGAGGTTTTCCCTTCAGACCTGCCGGGTATGCCACTCGATAGGGATATTGACTTTTTCATTGATTTGGCTCCGGGCACTCAGCCTATTTCTATCCCGCCGTATCGTATGGCCCCGCCGGAGTTGAAAGAGTGAAAGGAACAGTTGCGCTTGAGAAGGGTTTCATTAGACCCAGTGTTTCGCGTTGGGGTGCACCGGTGTTATTTGTTAAGAAGAAGGATGGGTCAATGAGAATGTGTATTGATTACCGGCAATTGAACAAGGTTACAATCAAGAATAAGTATCCGCTACCGAGGATCGATGATTTGTTCGATCAACTTCAGGGTGCCAAGGTATTTTCAAAGATTGACTTGCGATCTGGCTACCATCAGTTGAGGATTAGGGCATCCGATGTCCCTAAGACAGCTTTCCGCACTCGGTACGGGCATTATGAGTTCTTGGTTATATCATTCGGGTTGACAAATGCCCCAGCAGCTTTTATGGATTTGATGAACCGAGTGTTCAGGCCTTATTTGAATTCGTTCCTGATAGTCTTCATTGGTGATATATTGATATATTCCCGCAGCCAGGAGGAGCACGAGCAACACCTTAGAGAGGTTCTTCAGACTCTGAGGGATAGTCAGTTATATGCAAAGTTCTCGAAGTGTGAGTTCTGGTTGAGTTCAGTTGCATTTCTGGGTCATGTTGTGTTAGCAGAGGGTATTCAGGTCGACCCGAAGAAGATCGAGGCAGTCAAGAACTAGCCTGGACCAGCATCAACTACAGAGATTCGGAGTTTCTTGGGATTGGCAAGCTACTATTGTCGGTTCGTGGAGGGGTTTACATCTATTGCAGCCCCGATGACCAGGTTGACCAAGAAGGGTGCCCAGTTCAGGTGGTTGGATGAGTGTGAGGCGAGCTTTCAGAAGCTCAAGACAACTCTGACTACAACACCAGTGTTGGTTTTGCCCACAGGTTCAAGGCCTTATACAGTTTATTGTGATGCTTCTCGTATTGGGCTTGGTGCAGTGTTGATGCAGGATGGCAAGGTCATTGCCTATGCTTCGCGGCAGTTGAAGATTCATGAGAAGAACTATCCGGTTCATGATTTGGAGTTGGCAGCCATAGTTCACGCATTGAAGATTTGGAGGCATTATCTGTATGGAGTGGCATGCGAGGTGTTCACGGATCACAAGAGTCTTCAGTATTTGTTCAAGCAAAAGGAGTTGAATCTGAGGCAGAGGAGATGGTTGGAGTTGTTGAAGGATTATGATATCACCATTTTATATCATCCGGGAAAGGCTAATGTGGTGGCCGATGCTTTGAGTAGGAAGTCAGCCAGTATGGGCAGTCTTGCTTATATTCCGATCGGTGAGAGACCGCTTGCTTTGGATGTTCAGGCTTTAGCCATTCAGTTCGTGAGACTGGATGTTTCTAAGCCCAGTCGTGTGATAGCTTGTACGGTCGCTCGTTCTTCATTATTAGAACATATCCGTGATCGACAGTATGATGATCCCCATTTGTGTGTCCTTAGAGACACGGTGCGGCACGGAGGTGCCAAGTAGGTTACCTTAGATGTTGATGGAGTTTTGAGATTACAGGGTCAAGTTTGTGTGCCTAATGTAGATGGGCTCCGTGAGTTGCTTTTAGAGGAGGTCCATAGCTTCTATTCATCCGGGCGCCGCAAAGATGTATCAGGATTTGCGACAGCATTATTGGTGGTGTAGGATGAAGAAGGATATTGTTGCATATGTAGCTCGGTGTTTGAATTGTCAGCAGGTTAAGTACGAGCATCAGAGGCCTGGTGGTTTATTTCAGAGGATTGAGCATTCTGAGGTGAAGTGGGAGCAGATCACTATGGACTTCGTTACTGGACTCCCGCAAACTCGGAAGAAGTTCGACGCAGTATGGGTCATTGTTGATTGGCTGACCAAGTCAGCGCATTTCATTCCTGTGGCAGTCTCCTATTCTTCTGAGAGGTTAGCTAAGATCTATATCTGGGAGATTGTTCGCCTTCATGGTTTGCCCGTGTCTATCATTTCGGACCGAGGTACGCAGTTTACCTCGCGCTTTTGGAGAGCAGTTCAGCGAGAGTTGGGCACGCGGGTTGAGTTGAGCACAGCATTTCATCCCTAGACGGACGGACAGTCCGAGCGGACTATTCAGATATTGGAGGACATGCTCCGAGCTTGTGTCATTGACTTTGGAGGCTCGTGGGATCAGTTTTTGCCTTTAGCAGAGTTCGCCTACAACAACAGCTACCAATCGAGTATCCAGATGGCTCCTTATGAGGCTTTATATGGTAGGCGGTGTCGGTCTCCGGTTGGATGGTTTGAGCCGGGAGAGGCTCGGTTGTTGGGTACGGATCCGGTTCAGGAGGCCTTGGACAAGGTCAGGATTATTCAGGATAGGCTTCGTACAGCTCAGTCCAGGCAAAAGAGTTATGCAGACCGCAAGGTTCGAGATGTGGCTTTTATGGTCGGTGAGCGGGTATTGCTCCGAGTGTCGCCTAGGAAGGGCGTGATGAGATTTGGCAAGAAGGGCAAGCTTAGCCCTAGGTTCATTGGTCCATTTGAGATTCTTGATCGAGTGGGAGAGGTGGCTTATAGACTTGCATTGCCGCCGAGCTTATCAGCCGTGCATCCAGTGTTTCATGTGTCCATGCTCCGGAGATATCACGGCGATCCATCCCACGTGTTTGATTTCAGCACTGTCCAGTTGGACAAGGCTTGTCTTATGAGGAGGAGCCGGTGGCTATTCTAGACCGGCAGGTTCGTCAGTTGAGGTTAAAGAGTTTTCCTTCTGTTCGTGTTCAGTGGAGAGGTCAGCCTGCTGAGGCATCGACCTGGGAGTTCGAGTCCGATATGCGGAGCCGTTATCCCCATCTTTTTCCCAACTCAGGTACTTCCTTCTTATGTCCGTTCGAGGACGAACGGTTGTTTTAGAGGTGGAGGATGTGATTTGGGTCATCACTTGTTCTAAATTAAATTCTATGTTTCCGAGGCCTTGAAAACCTCATTTAGAGTCACCTCGATTTGCATGCGCAGTTCGGGCGCGTAGCCGAAAAGTTTAAATATGAAAATCTGTGAAAATGGTAAAATTTGGCTATATAATGAGTTAATTTGACTTCGGTCAACATTTTGGGTAAACGCCGCCCGGGCCCACGTCTCGGAATCGGCTAAAAATTTACAAATTCAGAATCCTCATACTCTCACGAGTTCATTTATACCAAAATTATTCCAACCCGACATCAAAATCTAGGTCGAAACCCCAAAATTAGGCCTAAGAACTCTTCTCCACTTTTCCTCAATTTTTTCATCCCAAATTCGAAATTAAATGACAAAACTAAGATTAGATTATAGGATTACAACTAGAATTACCCGCAATATCTCAAAAGGGCCAATAAACCTCGGACTCAATTTCCCTTTCTTCCAAAATTTCATAACGCCCTTCATAGGCGAAACCCGCAGCAAAACCCGCTCTCCAACCATATAGGAAACATCACGAACCTTCCGGTTCGCATAACTCTTCTGTCTGGACTGGGCGGTACGGAGTCTATCTTGAATTACCTTGACTTTCTCCAAAGCATCCTGTACCAAGTCTGTGCCCAATAATCTAGCCTTGCCCGGCTCGAACCAACCCACTGGGGATCTACACCGCCTACCATACAATGCCTCATACGGTGCCATCTGAATGCTCGACTGATAGCTGTTGTTGTAAGCAAACTCCGCCAATGGCAAGAACTGATCCCAAGACCCTCCAAACTCAATCACACACGCACGGAGCATATCCTCAAGAATCTGAATAGTGCGCTTGGATTGTCCGTCCGTCTGAGGGTGAAATGATGTGCTCAACTCCACCCGAGTACCCAACTCATGCTGTACGGCCCTCCAGAACTGTGATGTGAACTGAGTACCTCTATCTGAAACGATGGACACTGGAATACCATGCAAACGGATAATCTCCCGGATATAAATCTCCGCCAACCGCTCCGAAGAATAGGTAGTACTCACAGGAATGAAATGCTCGGACTTGGTCAGCCGATCCACAATCACCCAAATGGCATCGAACTTCCTCAAAGTCCGTGGGAGTCCAACTACGAAGTCCATGGTGATCTGCTCCCACTTCCACTCCGGAATCTCTATCTGCTGAAGCAATCCACCCGGTCTCTGGTGCTCATACTTTACCTGCTGACAATTGAGGCATCGAGCTACAAACCCAACTATATCTTTCTTCATCCGCCTCCACCAATAGTGCTGCCTCAAATCCTGATACATCTTCGCGGCACCCGGATAAATGGAGTACCGCGAACTATGGGCCTCCTCTAGAATCAACTCCCGAAGCCCATCAATATTGGGTACACAAACCCGACCCTGCATCCTCAATACCTCGTCATCACCAATAGTCACGTCTCTGGCATCGCCATGCAGAACCTTGTCCTTGAGGACAAGAAAATGAGGGTCATCAAGCTGACGCTCCCGAATACGATCAAATAGAGAAGACCGAGAAACCACACAAGCAAGGACCCGACTAGGCTTCGAAAGATCCAATCTCACAAACTGACTGGCTAAGTCCTGAACATCCATCGCCATGGGCCTCTCTGCTACTGGTAAATAAGACAAACTCCCCAAACTCTCCGCCCGGCGACTCAAAGCATTGGCCACCACATTGGCCTTGCCCGGGTGATACGAAATAGTGATATCATAGTCCTTCAGCATCTCTAACAACCTCCTCTGACGCAAATTAAGATCCTTCTTCTTGAACAGATGCTGCAAACTTCGGTGATCAGTATAAATCTCACAAGGCACACCGTACAAATAATGACGCCAGATTTTCAAGGCGTGAACAATAGCAGCTAACTCAAGATCGTGGACAGGATAATTCTTCTCATGAACCTTCAACTGTCTGGATGCGTAGGCAATCACCCTACCGTCCTGCACCAATACCGACCCAAGGCCAATACTCGAGGCATCACAATAGACAGTATAAGACTCCGAACCGATAGGCAATATCAAAACTGGGGCTGTAGTCAAAGCTGTCTTGAGCTTCTGAAAGCTCTCCTCACACTCTTCCGTCCACTGGAACAGAGCACCCTTCTGGTGATACACTGGGCCGAATGAAACCCTTATCGAGCAATTCCTGCAATTGCTCCTTCAACTCAGGAGGATCCATATGGTATGGAGGAATAGAAATGGGTTGAGTGCCCGGCAACAGATCACTGCCAAAATCAATATCTCTACCGGGCGGCATGCCCGAAAGGTCAGCTGGAAACACATCAGAGAAATCCCGCACTACTGGGACTGAATCAACTGTAGGGGTATCAATAGTGACATCTCTCACATAAGCTAGATATGCGTCACATCCATTCTCAACCATACACTGAGCCTTAAGTAACGAAATAACTCTACTGGAAGTATGATCTAAGGTGCCCCTCCACTCTACTCGCGGTACACCTGGCATAGCCAGCGTCACGGTTTTCGCGTGACAATCAAGAATAGCATAATGGGGCGACAACCAGTCCATGCCCAAGATAACATCAAAGTCTACCATGCCGAGCAATAAAAAATCGACTCTGGTCTCAAAACCACTAAGAGCAATCAAACACGACCGATAAACGTGGTCCACAACAAGAGAATCTCCAAGAGAAGTAGAAACATAAACAGGAGAACTCAAGGAATCCAAGATACGCCCAAATACGGGGCAAAATAAGAGGACACATAAGAATAAGTGGAGCCTGGATCGAATAGAACCGATGCATCTCTATGACAGACCAAGATAGTACCTGTGATGACAGAATCAGAGGCGACAACCTCAGTACGGGCAGGAAGGGCATAGTATCTGGCCTGGCCTCCCCCTCGAGGGCGACCTCTACCTCCCCAACCTCCACCTCTAGCTGGCTGAGCAGGTGGGGTAGCAACGGGTGCTATGATCATAGCCTGAGAACTCTGAGGGGCGCGCTGTGGCTGAGAAGTCTGTGAAGATGCACCCCTCCCAAGTCTAGGGCAATCCCTCACCATATAGAGTGTGTCACCACACTCAAACACAAGCTCTGGGAGGACGTGGCGGCTGTGACTGGCTCGGGCCAGGTCTGTTGGACTGACCACTGAAAGCACCCCGTGCAGGAGGCGAACTAGATACTGTGGTGGTGCATAATAAGGCTCCTGAGGCCTAGGAGGAGTTGGAATACCACTGGTTGCCGGAAGAGCTGAATGAACGGGGCGACTCATATAACCCCTACCATGACGAGCTGAAGCTGGGGCACGGGCACCAGAATAGTGACCCGACTCTTGAGACCTCTTGGCCTCCCTCTCTCTGTCCCGAGCATGCATACCCTCTACTCTCCTAGCAATGCACACCACCTGCTGATAAGAAATATCCATCTCCAACTCCCGAGCCATACTAGACCTGATGCTGGGAATGAGCCCCTTAATAAACTGGCGAACCTTCTTGCGAACAGTAGAAACCAAAGCTGGTGCATGTCTAGCCAAGTCAGTGAAACGGACAACATATTCCGAGACAGTCATAGTACCTTGGCGCAAGTGCTCAAACTCTGTGCGCCAAGCGTCCCTAAGGCTCTGGGGAACATACTCTCTCGTGAACAAATCTGAAAATTGAGCCCAAGTCAGGGAAGCTACCTCATCCGGACTGTCTAACTCATAAGCACGCCACCACTGGTAGGCGGCTCCTCGAAGCTGAAAGGCAGTGAAGGAACCCCACTCGATCCTGATATACCCATGGTACGGAGTATACAGTAGCACTCCTCTAGAATCCCAGAGCATCATCCGATGCTAGTCCACTGAAGGTAGGAGGCTGATACATCTTGAACCTCTCAAGCCTCTTCTGCTCCCCCTCTGAAGCTACTGCCCTCTCCTCGGGCTGAGCTGGGGCTACAGGCTGTGCCGGTACAATCTCTGGGATCTGCTCAGCATGCACTCGCTGCTCAGGAGTGCGGGCGGCGGGAGTCTGTGCTCCTCCCCCAGCCTGGGATGTGGCTGCAGCAAGGGGAAGCAACCCTGCCTGAGCTAGAGTGGTGTACATAGTTGTCACGACCCGGATTTCCCACCCTCGGGAGTCGTGATGGCGCCTACTCATGGAAGCTAGGCAAGCCAAGAACCTTTGCAAACATTAACCTATCTCGTTTTATACATGATTTCCAATTAATTTATCAGTGAATAAGCAGTTAAAAGACAGCGAAAAGTAAAAATTTAGCGGAAGTCTGAGCTAAACATAGAAACAGCGTCTAGAAAACCAATACAAGTCTCTACCCAGCACCTGGTGTCACAACAATACACGGACTGTCTAGGATTACTACAAATAAGAGTTTGAAATAAAGGACATAATCTGTTTCGAATACAAATGTCAACAGAACATGAAAACTGAAAGAAGAGACGCCGGGCCTGCGGACGCCAGCAAGGCTACCTCGGAGTCTCGTGGACTGAAGGTCGGCTCCCTGACTACTGCTGCGCACTGAAAGCTGCTCCAACACCTGGATCTGTGCAAAAGAGCACAGAGTGTAGCATCAGCAACCGACCCCATGTGCTGGTAAGTATCTAGCCTAACCCCGGCGAAGTAGTGACGAGGCTAGACCGAACTACCACATAAACCTGTGCAGTTATATATATATATATATATATATATATATATATATACACACACACACACATCTACAACGGGAAAATAACAAGAATAAACATTTCAAATGGGAGTGGGACATGCTTCGGGGATAGTAGATAATACAGAATTGCAGGAGAATAATAGGAACATAAATAAATTAACTCTAACACGGATAAGGGAAATAAAAGCAGATTTCACTGTCGGTACACATCTCGTTGCAGGCGTGCAACCCGATCCCATTTCTCATTGTTTCCGTGGTAGGCGTACCACCCGCTCCCATTTCATCAAATCTCGTGGTAGGTGTACCATCCGCTCCCGTTTCATCAAATCTCGTGGTAGGCGTACCACCCTCTCCCATTTCATCAAATCTCGTGGTAGGCGTACCACCCACTCCCATTTCATCAATATCTTGTGGTAGGCGTACCACCCGCTCCCATTTCATCAATATCTTGTGGTAGGCGTACCACCCGCTCCCATTTCATCAATATCTTGTGGTAGGCGTACCAACCGCTCCCATTTCAATTCAACACAAAGTCATAATAAAATTCCGGGAAGGAAAACAAATGTAATAAAATAATAATTTCCCGACAAGGGAACAACGATATCAAAATAACCATCCCGACAAGGGAGAATCAGCTATAACCAAATCCTAGCTCAACTCTTACTCAGCTCGATTAATACCAGTACTCAAACATAAACAAAATCCATAAGAATAAACTAAATCTCTACTCAATATCAAGAGTCATCAATTTAAAGCATCCGAAGGGTCATTTAAGAATGCAACAACTAACAATTTAAGACTCACGGTCATGCTCGACACCAACTTATAAATACTTGTCACCATGCCTATACGTCGTACTCAACAAGAAGCAATTAACAAATAAGACTCAACTCCTAGTCCCTCAAGCTAGGGTTAGACCAAACACTTACCTTAATGCCTTGAATACAACTCAAGCCTCAATTATAGCTTTACCCCGCGATTCCGCCTCCAACTCGCTCGTATCTAATCACAATTTACTTAATTACATTGATAAACACTAAATGAATCAACCCCAATGCATGAAAATGAGTTTTCCCAAGTTTTACCCAAAAAGTCAAAAATCGCCCCCGGGCCCACATGGTCAAAACCCGAGGTTTGAACCAAAACCCGATTACCAATTCCCTCACGAACTCAAATATGTAATTTGTTCTGAAATCGGACCTCAAATTGAGGTCCAAATCCCCAATTTTTGAAAAACCTAGGTTCTACCCAAAGCACCCAAATTCCCTCATGAAAATCTTTGCTTGTAAGTTGAAATCATGTTAAAAGATGTTAAGGAGTGAAGAAAATAAGTTAGAAATCACTTACCAACGTTTTGGAGAAGAAGGGTTGTTTGAAAAATGACCTCTTATGTTTTTAGGGTTTTGAAAAATGAAAAATGACTGAAAATCCCTTTTATTTATACCCCTCTGAGACCCCTGTGCGGATCGCATTAAATGGACCGCGGCCGCACAGGCTTACCTGAAGACCTGCAGTTCAGCACCCTGTGCGGATCGCACAAAGCCGACTGCGGCCGCACAGCCTCCACCGCGCCCCGCACAAAGGCGACAGCGGCCGCGCTGGCCCCTCCGCGGTCGCACGTGATTTCTCGCGGACCGCATTAGAGGGTTCAGAGACCTGCAATTCCTGAACCTGCAACATCTGATTTTCTAAGCCTAAGGCATCCCGGAACCTACTCGAACCTCATCCGAGCCCTCGGGGCTCCAAACCAATTATATAAACAACCTCAAAAACATCCTACGGACTTATTCACGCGATCAAATCGCCAAAATAACATCATATACATCGAATATCGGCTCCTCATATTGGACTCGAACTCCCAGGTCGATGCCTCAGGAGGCTGACCTCTCCACTAAACACGAACAGAAGGGAAACTCTTGGATCTCAACTGACGAACCTGCCGGTCTAGAATAGCTACCGGCTCCTCCTCAAAAGACAAGTCCTTGTCCAGCTGGAGAGTGCTGAAATCTAACACGTGGGCTGGATCGCCGTGATACCTCCGAAGCATGGACACATGAAACACTGGATGCACGGCTGATAAGCTCGGCGGCAAAGCAAGTCTATAAGCCACCTCTCCCACTCGATCAAGAATCTCAAACGGACCAATGAACCTAGGGCTATGCTTGCTCTTCTTTCCAAATCTCATCACGCCCTTCATAGGCGACACTCGGAGCAATACCCGCTCACCAACCATAAAAGCCACATCTCGAACCTTGCGGTCTGCATAGCTCTTTTGCTTGGACTGAGCTGAACGAAGCCTATCCTGAATGATCCTGACCTTGTCCAAGGCCTCCTGAACCAAATCTATACCCAACAACCGAGCCTCTCCTGGCTCAAACCATCCGACCGGAGACCGACACCGCCTACCATATAAAGCCTCATAAGGAGCCATCTGAATGCTCGACTGGTAGCTGTTGCTGTAGGCAAACTCCGCTAAAGGCAAAAACTGATCCCACAAACCTCCAAAGTCAATAACACAAGCTCGGAGTATATCCTCCAATATCTGAATAGTCCGCTCCGACTGACCGTCCGTCTGGGGATGAAATGTTGTGCTCAACTCAACTCGTGTGCCCAACTCTTGCTGAACTGCTCTCCAGAAACGCGAGGTAAATTGCGTACCCCGGTCCGAATTGATAGATACGGGCAGACCATGAAGGCGAACAATCTCCCGAATATAGATCTCAGCTAACCTCTCAGAAGAATAGGAGACTGCCACAAGAATGAAATGCGCTGACTTGGTCAGCCTATCAAAAATGACCCATACTGCGTCGAACTTCTTCCGAGTCAGCGGAAGTCCAGTAACAAATTCCATAGTAATCTGCTCCCACTTCCACTCGGGAAGCTCAATCCTCTGAAATAAACCACCAGGCCTCTGATGCTCGTACTTAACCTGCTGACAATTCAAAAAACGAGTCACATATGCTACGATATCCTTCTTCATTCTACGCCACCAATAATGTTGCTGCAAATCCTGATACATCTTCACGGCGCCCGGATGAATAGAGTACCAGGAGCTATGGGCCTCCTCCAAAATCAACTCTCGGAGCCCATCCACATTAGGCACACATACTCGACCCTGCAATCTCAAAACTCCATCATCATCTAAGGTAACATGCCTGGCACCTCCGCGCTAACCGTGTCTCTAAGGACACACAAATGGGGGTCATCATACTGCCGATCACGGATACACTCCAATAATGAAGAACGAGCGACCGTGCAAGCTAACACACGACTGGGCTCAGAAACATCCAGCCTCACGAACTGATTGGCTAAAACCTGAACATCCAAAGCAAACGGCCTCTCACCGACCGGAATATAAGCAAGACTGCCCATACTGGCTGACTTTCTACTCAAAGCATCGGCCACCACATTGGCCTTTCCCGGATGATATAAAATGGTGATATCATAATCCTTCAACAACTCCAACCACCTCTTCTGCCTCAAATTCAACTCCTTTTGCTTGAACAA
>NW_017672471.1:56867-85362 GCF_001879085.1 Nicotiana attenuata
GATGGCCTCTATCATACGAATCTCTGCCTCCAGACGAGGTACCACTGAATCTGCCTGACTGACGGGGCCTCTTGTCTACCCTGTGACCACCCCCCTGTGATAATACCATCTCAACCCTCCGGGCCACATTGGCCGCCTCCTGGAAGGATATCTCACTCCTAGCCTCTCTAGCCATCTGAAGACGAATCGGCTGAATGAGTCCATCAATGAACCGTCTCACCCTCTCCCTCTCAGTGGGAAGTATAACAAGAGCATGGCGAGCCAAATCAATAAACCTGGTCTCGTATTGGGTGACTGTTATGGATCCCTGCTGGAGATGCTCGAACTGCCTCCGATAGGCCTCTTGCTGTGTAATAGGGAGAAACTTCTCCAGAAATAGCTGCGTGAACTACTCCCAGGTCAAGGCTGGCGATCCTGCTGGTCTAGCTAAGAAATAATCCCTCCACCATGTCTTGGCGGATCCAGGCAAGCGAAATGTAGCAAAATCAATCCCATTGGACTCAACAATCCCCATGTTCCGAAGAACCTCGTGGCAGCTGTCCAAATAATCCTGAGGATCCTCGGTAGATACACCGCTGAAGGTGGTAGTGAAGAGCTTGGTGAACCTGTCCAACCTCCATAAAGCATCGGCAGAATAGCTGCCCCATCACCGGCCTGGGCTACCACACCCGGCTGAGTTGCTCCAACTGGCTGAACTGTTGGAGTCTGAATTAGGGGAGCTACCTGCTTCGGAGTACGAGTAGCAGGTGTCTAGGCCCCTCCTCCAGCCTGAGAGACGGCTTGTGCTACAGGAAGCAATCCTGCTCGGGTAACACTCTCCATGAGACCCACCAATCGAACCAGAGCGTCCTGAAGAACTGGGGTAGAAATAAACCCGTCTGGGACCTGAGCTAGGCCCACCGGAACTGCTGGGGCTGGGGCCGGAACCTCCTCGTCAAAGTCAACCTGAGGCTCCGCCGCTGGTGCTGCTGCTCGGGGCTGAGCTCTGCCCCTAACTTGGCCTCTAGCACGGCCTCGGCCTCTGCCCCTAGTGGGAGCTGCCTGGGGCTCGGACTGCTGATCAGAAGATGAGGAAGCGCGTGTTCTCGCCATCTGCGAAAGAACGGAGTAGAATTTCAATTAGCATTGAGAAACCAAACCGCACGACAGGAAAGAACAAATGTGAAACTTTTCCTAACTCTGTAGCCTCAGGGGGATAAATACAGACGTCTCCGTACCGATCCCTCAGACTCTACTAAGCTTGTCCGTGAGTTGTGAGACCTATGTAACCTAGAGCTCTGATACCAACTTGTCACGACCCGGATTTCCCACCCTCGGGAGTCGTGATGGCTCCTACTCGTGGAAGCTAGGCAAGCCAAGAACCTTTGCAAACATTAACCTATCTCTTTTTATTCATGATTTCCAATTAATTTATCAGTGAATAAGCAGTTAAAAGATAGCGAAAAGTAAAAATTTAGCGGAAGTCTGACTAAACATAGAAACAGCGTCTAGAAAACCAATACAAGTCTCTACCCAGCACCTGGTGTCACAACAATACACGGACTTTCTAGGTTACTACAAATATGAGTTTGAAATAAAGGACATAGTCTGTTTCGAATACAAATGTCAACAGAACATGAAAACTGAAAGAAGAGACGCCGGGCCTGCGGACGCCAGCAAGGCTACCTCGGAGTCTCGTGGACTGAAGGTCGACTCCCTGACTACTGCTGCGCACTGAAAGCTGCTCCAACACCTGGATCTGTGCAAAAGAGCACAGAGTGTAGCATCAGCACAACCGACCCCATGTGCTGGTAAGTGTCTAGCCTAACCCCGGCGAAGTAGTGACGAGGCTAGACCGGACTACCACATAAACCTGTGCAGTTATATATATATATATATATATATATATATATACACACACACACACACACATCTACAACAGGAAAATAACAAGAATAAACATTTCAAATGGGAGTGGGACATGCTTCGGGGATAGTAGATAATACAGAATTGCAGGAGAATAATAGGAACATAAATAAATTAACTCTAACACGGATAAGGGAAATAAAAGCAGATTTCACTGTTGGTACACATCTCGTTGCAGGCGTGCAACCCGATCCCATTTCTCATTGTTTCCGTGGTAGGCGTACCACCCGCTCCCATTTCATCAAATCTCGTGGTAGGCGTACCATTCGCTCCCATTTCATCAAATCTCGTGGTAGGCGTACCACCCGCTCCCATTTCATCAATATCATGTGGTAGGCGTACCACCCGCTCCTATTTCATCAATATCTTGTGGTAGGCGTACCACCCGCTCCCATTTCATCAATATCTTGTGGTAGGCGTACCAACCGCTCCCATTTCAATTCAACACAAAGTCATAATAAAATTCCGACAAGGAAAACAAATGTAATAAAATAATAATTTCCCGGCAAGGGAACAACGATATCAAAATAACCATCCCGGCAAGGGAGAATCAGCTATAACCAAATCCTAGCTCAACTCTTACTCAGCTCGATTAATACCAGTGCTCAAACATAAATAAAGTCCATGAAAATAAACTAAATCTCTACTCAACATCAAGAGTCATCAATTTAAAGCATTCGAAGGGTCATTTAAGAACACAACAACTAACAATTTAAGACTCACGGTCATGCTCGACACCAACGTATAGATACTCGTCACCATGCCTATAAGCCGTACTCAACAAGAAGCAATTAACAAATAAGACTCAACTCCTAGTCCCTCAAGCTAGGGTTAGACCAAACACTTACCTCAATGCCTTGAATACAATTCAAGCCTCAATTATAGCTTTACCCCGGAACCTACTCGAACCTCATCCGAGCCCTCGGGGCTCCAAACCAATTATATACACAACCTCAAAAACATCCTATGGACTTATTCGCGCGATCAAATCGCCAAAATAACATCATATACATTGAATTAAACCTCAAAATCCAAGAATTCTTTCAAACTTCATAAAACATCAAATTTTCCAATTTAGGTCCGAATCACGTCAAACGACGTCCGTTTTTCACCAAATTTCACAGAAACATCTTAAATCATATATAAGACCTGTATCGGGCGCCGGAACCAAAATGCGGGCCCGATACCAACACGTTCTAATAGATTTTCATTTCAAATTTCCTTAAACAATTTCAGAAAACAATTTTACAAAAAAATTCATTTCTCGGCCTTGGGACCTCGGAATTCGATTCCGGGCATACGCCCAAGTCCCATGTTTTCCTACGGATCCTCCGGGACCGTCAAATTACGGGTCCGGGTCCGTTTACCCAAAATGTTGACCAAAGTCAAATTTACTCATTTTAACATCAAAATTTTGGCATTTTTCATAGAATTTCTCATTTAAGTTTTCCGGCTACGCGCCCGGACTGCGCACGCAAATCGAGGTGAGTATAAATGAGGTTTTCAAGGCCTCGGAGTCATAGAATTCAATTAAAACAGGTGATGACCCTTTAGGTCGTCAGAATAGTCATAAACTGCGCCAAAGTCTCCTGGAGAGTTGGAGTAGTAGTAGCAGTAGGCGTATCAGGTGTCTGGACTCCGGCTGGAACTGCTGGTGGCACCTCGGTGGCAGCTCGTGCGGGTGCTCTGGCTGCACCACGTGCGCGGCTTCGGCCTCTACCCCGGCCTCGACCTCTAACGGCTCTCACAGGGGGCGCGGGTGCCTGGCCATCTCCGGTAGTACGTGTCCTCACCATCTGTGAGAGAATGGAAGACAGAGGTTTAGAATTGTGATGTCAAAAATCTCGCACGACAAGGAAGTCAAATGAAGTGGAATTTTCCTAACAATTACATAGCCTCTCGTAGATAAGTACAGACGTCTCCGTACCGATCCGCGAGACTCTAATAAACCGGCTTGTGATTCATGACTCCTATGAACCTAGAGCTCTGATACCAACTTGTCACGATCCAAGTTCGCACTCCGTGAACATGTCGTGACGGCACCTAGTCTCTACGACTAGGTAAGCCTAACAGGTTGCAGAAGAGAAACAAAATGCGGAAAAACTAATAAAAACTGAAGATAAGCAATATAGAAGCGTTTATGATGCCGCTCGGCATAAACCAATACAAGATCTCAAAAATTGAACAACTCCCAAAACCCGGAAACTCACGAATAGCAAGCTATGGATACTATACAGTGTTCTAACTCCAGAATGTCTAAATCAAAGAAATACAGAAGGGCTATAACTACAAGAGAGAATGGAGAGGGACTCCTCGGTCTGCGGACGCGGCAGATATACCTCGAAGTCTTTAAAAGGCCGCCTCACCTCGCTAGCGGTATGGCTGAGCTGATGAACCTGGATCTGCACACGAAAAACATGTGCAGGAAAGGGCAAGAGTACACCATGGCGGTACCCAGCAAGTGCCAAGCCTAACCTCGATCGGGTAGTGACGAGGAAGGTCAGGGCCCTACTGGTTATAAAATATAAAACAAGGTAAGACAGTGTAAGGTGCAACAGTATAATCAAAACAGTATCAGAAAATGAGAAGAAATCAGAGACAAATATACACTCAGTACACAGAAACATCAACAGGGGATATGCCAGGATCCCGTCCCGTAGTCCCAAACGTAAATACTCGGGGATCTCTCAGTATCCTCAATATATGTGCTAGGGATCTCTTGGTATCCCAAAGATCTCTTGGTATCCTCAATATATGTACTGGGGATCTCTTGGTATCCCGAGGATCTATTGGTATCCTCAATATATGTGCTGGGGATCTCTTGGTATCCCGAGGATCTCTTGGTATCCTCAATATATGTGCTGGGGATCTCTTGGTATCCCGAGAATCTCTTGGTATCCTCATATATGTGCTGGGGATCTCTTGGTATCCCGTACTATAGTCAAAATCAAGATATGCGCAGGGGATCTCCCGGAATACTCATCCGTAGTCCCAAAATAAAAAGACAACAATATCAAGGAAAGAATCCACAATTTCTTTCAAGAGCGAAACAGTATGAAGTAATACAGTATAATGATAAGAATAACAACAATTACAACAGAGAAAATATCGCTGAAAGAATACAGCTCAACACAGAGATAGCAACCGGGGATCTACCAGGATATCGTCCTGTAGCCCCAAATGTAAATATCCAGTGGATCTCTCGGGTGTCGTCCCGTAGTCCAACTCATAGTGCGCGGGGGATCTACCGGAATCCAGATCTGTAGTCCCCAAATGTAAATACGCAGCAACAACACAAGGATAATCAACTCAAACCAATTAATATCAAAATGGACAGGTAATTCTAACCTAACATGCTGCACAGAGTCCACATAAACAGCTTAAGCAGATAGGACAATTAATACACTTAAGCATGCTTCCCTAAACTACGCAGTAGGCTTAAAAATACAAGTAATGTTCAAGAAGAAAGAAACACAATTAATTTAATTAATGAAAAACGGGTTTCCAACAATTAGCACGTGTACGCACTTGCCACCGCACGTACACGGCATTCATATAATAACAATACCAAATCCTAGGGGGAATGTCCCCCACACAAGGTTAGACAAGTCACTTACCTCGAACCGACTCAAACAAATCTATACCACGTTCTTGCCAAGAGTATCCGACTCCAAATGGCCCAAATCTATTCAAAGTAGTTGCATAATGTAAATAACACTTCAAGTAACTAATTTAACTAATAAATTCTAAGCTAATACGCGAAATTAGGAAAAATGACCAAAATGCCCCCGGGCCCACGTCTCGAAATCGGCTAAAAATTTACAAATTCAGAATCCTCATACTCTCACGAGTTCATTTATACCAAAATTATTCCAATCCGACATCAAAATCTAGGTCGAAACCCCAAAATTAGGCCTAAGAACTCTTCTCCACTTTTCCTCAATTTTTTCATCCCAAATCCGAAATTAAATGACAAAACTAAGATTAGATTATAGGATTACAACTAGAAAGGGATTAGAAATCGTTACCCACTGATTCCTCTTCAAAATCCTCCCAAAATCGCCCTCAACCGAGCTCCAAATCGTTTTTCCAAGTTTTGATGTGAAACCCTCGAATTTTCCTATTTCTGCCCAGCTATTTCCGCATCTGTGATCCACTGACCGCACCTGCGGTCCCGCACCTGCAGAAAAGGCATCACAGGTGCGTAAATCACTTAACTGGTTGGGTCCGCATCTGCGGTCCTTTAGCCGCATCTGCGGTCCCGCATTTGCGGTCACCCAGCCGCACCTGCGGTTTTCCTTGGGCCTAGCCAAATTCTGCTTCTGCGGTCCATAAGCCGCTTCTGCAGCACCGCACCTGCGGTCCCCCAACCGCAGGTGCGATTATGACAGACCTCAACAAAACTTCAGCAACTTAAGATTTTTAACTAAGTTCAATTCACTTCCGTTAAGCACCCGAAACTCACCCGAGGCCCCCGGGACCTCCACCAAACATTCCTACCAATCCTAAAACATCATTCAAACTTGTTCCAACCTTCGGAACGCTCAAAACAACATCAAAACACCAATTTAACATCGGATTCAATCATAAGAATTCCAAAAACTTCCAAATTCCGCTTTCGATCAAAAAGTCTATCAAACCTCGTCCGAATGACCTGAAATTTTGCACACACATCATATATGACCCAACTGACCTACTGCAACTTCCGGAATTCCATTCCGACCTCTATATCAAAATCTCACCTATCAACCGGAAACTTCAAAAATTCCACATTCGGCATTTCAAGCCTAAATACGCTACGGACCTCCAAAACACAATCCGAACACGCTCCTAAACACGAAATCACCCAACGGAGCTAACGGGACCAACGAAATTCTATTCCGAGGCCGTCTTCACACTGCTCCGACTACCGTCCAAATTCTAAAACTTAAACTCTCTTTTAGGGACTAAGTATCCCAAAACTCTCCGAAACTCCAAATAAATCTTCCCGGCAACTCACAATAGCAGAAACAAATACGGGGAAGGCAGTTAATGGAGGATTGGGGCGTTAATTCTTAAAACGACCGGCCGGGTCGTTTCATTAATAGAGTTTCTATATTAAGAAATACACGTGCAACGCACGTTCCCAAAAATTAATAAATAAAAATTAATCTAACTAATATAGTATAATTTTTCGATGAAGAAATTTCAACTAACATGTGAGAGGCTTCCACCAGTACTATTAGATATAAATCTTAGTCACACAAATTAAATGTTTATTCTTTACTTACTCACATATGGTCCAGTATGGAAGGAAAATAGCTTGAATAATACGTAACACGTATGCTTGATCAATCACGAGTTCCATTTTCTTTCAACTCTTGATAAAGTAGAAAAGATTAGGCGTCATCCAGTAGAAAACATTTGACAAGGGAAGTCAAATTTTTTTCTTTCTCAAAATTCACGATTCAATTTGACATGTCCATTGCCGTTGGCAATTGTTGCGGAAGAAAATGAGTTAACTAGCATACAATCACACACAAAACAAATAGAGAAGAAAAATCAATAAAAGAATTTAATGAGGTTCGGCTGAGTGTAATCCTCGGGGCAGAAGCAAAGAGAGTTTTCCACTATGAATGAGAAGAAAAGTACAATACAATCTCTAAAATCCCCAACTACAACCTCTATATATAGATCTCAAATAGTCCCAAACCTGTAAGAGAAAAATTTCTCAATTTGACAAGGACAATAACTTTTCCTTTTTCAAATCTATTAGGACAATTAATTTTCAACCTATAGGGATTATGAATTTCTTAAAAATAAAAGGAAATAATTCAAGTAAGAAAATAACAGCGGTCAATTTATTTACATCAGCAAGAAGCACAAGATTTTAAGGCAACCGTAAACATGCATCTTCTTTTTACATTGCTGTCAGCTTACTGTAGTTGAAAGATTAGGAAACCAAAGGAAACACTCACGAAAGAAAGATTTCAAGAATTTAGGATACCGCGAATGAAAATTTGAGAAAACCAAATTATAAAATCTCTATGTTATACATGATGTGACGGCTAACTGAGTTGTGGTTAAGCTGTGGCTTTATCCATATTACATGGTGTATGGGATGAAATTGGTATATAGCAGATGATCAAATGGTAACATGACACGTGGAACCAAATATAGGCAAAGGATAAGCCAGGGAAACCCCAATATCAAATACAACAAATATAATCGATATTGGGTAAATCCCGAAGGGAGCGTAGTCGATGGGAGAAGGTCAAAGGTTTGCCACCGGATAGCATTTAATGAGGGAAAATTCAGTAACATTAAATGATCGATCCTTGGAGAGAATATTTGTATTCATGGCCTGTAATTACGCGTTCATCAATGACTCTTTTATTATCATTTAAGAGGAGCGTGATCCTAAGATCTTGTTTCCCTAGATATAACTATAAATAGCAGGCTTACCAGCCATTGTAAGGACATGATACTTTTTGCATACAAAATCTTTATTTTCCTACTTTTTGCTCTCAATTCAACAACTTTATTTGCACTTTATCGTTATTTTTACTTTAGCTCTCGGAGACATTGCGTTCGGAGCTAGTCTCGTTATCTCCTTCAATTTCGATCGCTAATCTTAATATTTAATCTTGTATCTCTGTCATTTTTTGGATCAAATTAATTCGCTTGTCTATAAATCACGTAACAAATTTAACTGTACAGTTTGGCGCCCACTGTGGGGCTAAGACAGTTGCGTAATTGCTTTGCTCCTTGCGTTTATCACTAACTTGTTTTGATTATTTTCTTAATGAAAAGAATATGGTAGCTAATGATGTCAACATCACACACAATGTTGAGGGGTACAAAGAATTGTCCCAACATGATGACTCAATTAGTGAGACTCGCAACGAAGAGGTTGAGACGACCTCGGTTCAAGATGGCCAGTATCCGGAAAAAGGAACGTTCAAGCAAGAAAGGCGGACATATTTAGAATTGCGCAAGGTGAGTCCGAAATGATACGAGAATTCGTGATCCGATTCCAGAAAGAGAGGATGTTGGTACCGGCACTACCAGATGAGTGGGCAGCAGAGGCATTCATAAAGGGTCTTAAGTCCGCGGAGCTCTAATACCACCCGAAAGCTAAAGGAAAGCCTGCTCGAGTTTCAAACAACCACATGGGTGGATGTCCATAACCGTTATCTGTTAAAATAAGAACAGAGACGATTAGCTCGGGTTCCCGGTATCAACCATGGGATAGGATCGAGATAAAAATTAGAACAAGTTTAAAAGCGACTTTGATGCGGATTGGTTGACCTCTAGAGGTTGTTTTCTGCCGTATGAAAGGACCGAAGGTCGTAGAAGTAAAGGGTGTTGGTCATCAAATAAGTTTGCTTTCGATAGAAGAATCGATCGTGCCCAGAACAGTAGGGCATTACAGGGAAAGAGGTGCCAGGGGAAACTCTACATATCCTAGGTTATCAGATTACAACATTAACATCAGCTTAGTCGAGTTGGTATCGACAATGAGCGATATCAAAGAAGCACGGTTCTCGAAGCCAATACGATGCTATCCTAGCCAGAGGGATCCCAGTTTATAGTGTGAATACCATAGGATCTCACGACCATATAACTGGGGACTGCCGACATCTTCGTGAAGAGGTGGCGACATTGTTGAAGAATGGCTATCTTAGGGAATTTTTAAGTGACCGAGCCAAGAACAACTACGGCTAAAGCCGGGACAATGCAGAGCCTTCGAAAGTAGTAGAAGGCTCCCCTCGGCTGACTATCAACATGATTTTCGGAGGAAATAAAGTCAACGGTGTGACCTTTTCAACAGTAAAGAAAATGAATATATCAGTGACTCACAAAAAAAGACTTCAAAGAGTCGTAGAAGATGACATCACTTTCACAGAGGAAGACCTAACGGACTTCTTCTGCAACACAACGACGTTTTGGTAATCTCTCTCAGTGTTTTAGATTTCAAGATTAAATGTGTTTTGGTTGACCCAGGAAGCTCATCCAACATAATACAATGGAGAGTTTTAGAGCAATCAAAATTAACCAGGGACATCGTTCCGGCGACAAAACTCTTAGCTGGCCTCAACTTGACAAGCGTGAAAACTCGAGGAGAGATTTTCTTGCCCACACACGCCGAAGGAGTAACAAAGACCACTCTATTCAAAGCGGTAGATGTCAATATGGGTTATAATGTAATCCTCGCAAGACTGTGGATACATGAGATGAAGGTTGTACCCTCAACATATCTTCAGTTGTTCAAATTCCCAACCCCGGAAGGAATCAAACAAATAAGAGGGGATCAACCAGCGGCAAGGGATGTGAACATAGTGACTGTTTCCAGCAGCAAAGGGAAATATTCCAACAAATAGCAATGTTTCTCCCTTTCTGAATAAAGACTATAAGAGCAAGGGGTCATCGGAATCCTATCAGGTTCCAACATAATTTCAGGTACCGGAGGAGACGAATGCGATCAAGTCGACCGCAGAGGAACTTGAGCAAGTGGCCTTATTCGAAGAGTTTTTGGAGAGGAAGTTTCACCTGGGGACACGATTAAATACTGAGCTCATCTTAGGTTTTATAAATTTTCTTAAAGCTAACGCATACTGCTTTGCGTGGTCACACTCAGATATGACAAGTATCCAACTGGAGGTAGCCGTTCAGAAGCTGGGTACCCAAATTTCCCACCGTAAGGCAAAAGAAACGCTTGATAGCAGATATCAGGAACAAATTTGTTAAGGAAGAGGTAACCCGATTACTCAACATTGGTTTAATCGGGGAGGTAAAATATCCAGAATGGTTAGCCAACATAGTTGTAGTGCCAAAAAAGAATAACAAGTTTAGGATGTGCGTGGACTATAAGGATTTAAATAAAGCATGCCCTAACGACTCATTCCCATTACCGAACATTGATCAAATTATTGGTGCTTGCCGGACACGAGTTAATGAGTTTCCTTGATGCTTACTCCAGGTATAATCAAATCAAGATGAACCCAGAGGATTAGGAAAAAACTTCTTTCATAACGAGCTTCGGCATATATTGCTATAATGTGATGCCAATTGGGCTTAAGAATGTCGGAGCCACTATTAGAGGCTCGTTAATAAAATGTTTGAAAATCAGATAGGGAAAACAATGGAGGTATACATGGTTGACATGTTAGTCATGTTTTTGATTATAGGAGATCATTTGAAACACCTCCAAGAGATTTTCGACATCCTGAGGAAGCATAACATGAAACTCAACCCGGAGAAACGCGCGTTCGGGGTTAGTTCCAGTAAAATCATGGAGTTCCTGGTCTCGCAAAGAGGTATCGAGGTAAATTTCGATAAAATCAAAGCTATCGAGGACATTCTAGACTAGTTGATAAGTGTGAAAGAAGTACAGAGGCTGACCGAAAGGTTAGCTGCTCTAAGCAGATTCATCTCGAGATCCTCATAGAAGTGTCATCACTTATTTTCACTGCTGGGAAAGAAGAATAATTTTGAATGGACTCCGGAAAGTGAGCAGGCCTTGAAATACCTAAAAAGGTACCTATCAAGCACCCCGTTACTGTCAAAACCTAGGGAAGGCGAGCAGTTGTTAATATATCTAGCGGTCTTGGAAGTATTTGTAAGTGCCATTTTAATCCGAGAATAAGAAGGTACACAATTTCTCGTTTATTACGTTAGTAAAATATTATCGGGAGAAAACACCCGTTATCCGCACTTCAAAAAGTTCGCCTTAGCTCTCATAGTTGCTTATCGAAAGCTCAGGCCTTATTTTCAGTGCCACCCGATAGCCATTATAAAAACCTTTTCCTTAAGAAATGTCCTTCACAAGCCTGAGCTGTTAGGCTGTTTGGCTAAATGGGCAGTGGAAATTAGTGAGTTTGACATTGAGTACAAACCCAGGACTGCGATCAAGTCACAAGTTTTGGCTGACTTTGTGGCCGATTTCGGTCCCTGCTTGATGCCCTTGGCTGCTAAGGAATCAGTGCTGGTGCCGGAAATGACATCGGGAGTTTGGACCTTGTTTACGGATGGATATTCCAACATAAAAGGGTCCGGTCTCGGGATAGTTCTAATCATTCCCTCGGGGGAAACCCTTAGGCAGACCATTAAAACCGTTCCAAATGAAGTCGAGTATGAGGCTTTGGTTGTAGGACTTGAACTAGCCTAGGGACTAGGCTCCGAGGTCATTGAGATAAAGTGTGATTCTCAGCTGGTGGTAAACCAAGTATACGAGTGATTCGACACAAAGGAAGAGCACATGCAACAGTATTTGAACAAGGTTCAAGCATTGCTTGCGCAATTCAGGGAATTGTCAATCATACACATTCCAAGGGAAGAAAATATAGTAGAAGATGCATTGGCTAATTTGGGGTCATCCACGGAGATGAAAGGATCTGACTCCGGTACTGTCGTTCAACTTCTACATTCGGTATCAGATGTGGACGGTTACTACGAAGTCAATTCAACCAACTTAGTCTGGGACTGGAGGAATGATTTCGTCGAGTATCTTCGGCATTATAAATTATTCGAAGACCCGAAGGCGTCCCGGGCACTACGAACCAAAACAGCTCATTGCCGCCTCGTAGATGGGCAGTTATACAGAAGATCATACCAAGGACCATTGGCCCGGTGTTTGGGGGCCTCGGAAGCGGACGATGTGATGAGGAAATTCCATGAAGGAATTTGCGGGCATCACTCTGGTGCAGATTCGTTAGTTCTAAAATTGATTAGGGTATGTTTCTATTGGCCTCAGATGGAACAGGACGCAATCGTTCAGAAGTTTGACAAATGTCAACGCCATGCACAGTTGGTGCACCAACTAGCATAACTCTTGTATTCGGTGTTGTCCCCATGGTCATTCATGAGACGGGGAATGGACATAGTTGGTCCTCTGCCACCGTGCCCTGGAAAGGTAAGATTTCTTTTAGTTTTAACTGACTGCTTCACTAAATGGGTTAAACTAGGCCCTTACCAGAAGATCGGTGAGCGTGAAGTGGTTGACTTCATATGGGTCCATATAATCTGCCAATTCGGAATACCAAAAAAAATTGCCTGTGATGACAGGCCACAGTTCATAGGTTCAAAAGTCACAAAAATTTTGGAATATTTGAAAATCAAGAGGATTACATCTTCACCGTACCATCCAAATGCTAACGGACAGGCGGAGTCAACCAACAAGGTAATTATCCAAAACCTTAAAAAGAAGTTAGAACATACTAAGGGCAAATAGCCGGATGAGCTACTGGGAGTGCTATAGGCATATCGTACACCAGCAAAATCGAGCATGGGAGAAACACCTTTCTCTATCGTGTATGGCGCAGAAGCTCTGATACCGATGGAAGTAGGGGAACCAACTTTAAGGTTTTCTCGAACAAACAAAGAAGCAAATAATGAAGTGTTGCTGGTGAGGCTGGACTTGCTCGATGAACACAGGACTTGGCGTACGTCAGGATGGTAACTCAAAAGCAAAGGATGGAATGTTATCATAGTCGCAGGGCCAATCTCTGCCACTTCAAAGTAGGAGATTTGGTTTTTGAGAAAGGTGACTCAGAGGACTCGGGATGTCAATTCCGGGAAGCTGGGACCAACATCGGAAGGTCCTTACCGGGTTTCAGTTATCACCGGTAAAAGGTCGTACGAGTTAAAAAATCAAGATAGAGTCAATTTGCCCAGCAATTGGAACGTGACTCACCTTAAAAGGTATTATTGCTGATGGATGCTACTAATACTGAAAGTATGTGCTGCACACTTTTTTCCTTCGACTAGTTTTTGTCCCTATCGAGTTTTTCTGGCAAGGTTTTTAACGAGACAGCAAGGGAAAGCATACTACTAAGGGAGCGTCATTGTTAAAGGCAAGAACTTTAAATATCAAGGCGCAAAGTTTTCATTTAGATGGTAAACGGTTATGTGCATGGTTAAATAATCTTTGGTTCGGTGGCAAGCTTTGCCTTCCATCACTCAAACAGGATTATTTAACCATTCACAAGTTGTTTCAACCGATGAAGCAAGACTTCCAGTATTCAAATCTGCATGCTTCGCATTAGAACACTAGGGGGATAATATATAATATGGATCCAAGAGTTCCACGAAAATTGGGACTATTAGAACCGGGATCAATAGTCTCATCAGGGCCGGGGACTGCATGATCAACTCCGTAAAAATAAGTTGTACAAGTTAGCCACATGTATTGGCAGTTTTTACTTTAGCAAATGAATGCTTATGTACTTTAAAAGATAGAAGGAATAAAATAAAATCCTTTTATTTTTATCTTATTTCTTGTCCAAATGATGAGTTAATTTTATCGTTTGAAAGTTAACAAAAACTTCAATTTCTTGTGTAGTGATGAACAGGAGACATCCTCTTCAAGAGAATCGTTAACATAAGGGCTCTCTCTTATGAAACTCTGATAGTAAAGGGTAGATTCCAGAAGAGCTTATGTCTGGAATCAAAAGCTATCGGGTGAAAATATACCTAAAGCTTTAGTAGTCACAGCGGGCCAGGTAGGAAGATTTTCACGAGCAGACAACTCCAGTTCTTGGGCCCGGGAAATACAATCGTCTATAATGGCGATGCCCACTTTGGCCTCCTCCAAAGTCTTCCTCTTCACATGATATATAGAATAGGTTTTTTTTTAAAGAAAAGGGAATCTTCCTGATATTGGAGTTGAGCTCGGAGTATATCAATTTCGGCTTGAAGACCGTCCCTTTCAAATCTCATGGTGCTGAGGCGAGAGTCAAGCTCAATGGTTGTAGTCAATTGGTTCCGTTTTTTCTCCATGACTTTCTTAAACCTCTCTTCCGTTTTGGCCCTTTCTTCTCGGCAGCATTGGCTTCTTCGGTTTTTGAGTGTAAGTCTTCCTTCAAATTATTAATTGTTCCTCGAAGGAAGACTCGTGATCTGTAGCGGCAAGTACAACATCATGAAGCTAGGCCCATTTAGCCTTAGCCTCTTGAAGTTTTTCGTGTAATTGAGAAGCTTCCTGGCTGTGGGCCATTTTATCTTGTTCGCTCTGCTGCAACCGATCCTCAAGGTCGCCCATCTCGGCAGTTTTTGCCTACAACATCGAGAGGCGTGCATCAAGCTAGTTCCTTTTGGCCAAAAGTTGATCCCTCTCGGAAGCAAGTTCTTGCTTATTAAGGATCAATCTTCGTAGGCCTTCAGAAGCAAGAATATTGGCCTATAAAAAAGAATATTTAAGTTAGGATTTGCATTGCAGCATGTAAGTAGAAAAAAAGATACGAGGAAACTAGTATGGTATATGCGACGCATGCATGGCATTGTTCATCAGACACTCCTCAGAAAGGGAGCACATTTTCTTCTAGTTCTTCTCCGAAACCGGCGACTTCAGATAGTTTGCAAGTTGTACTGGCTTTGATAAGTGATGGCACTCTTTCGAAATCAAAAGAGTGGCGCTTATCCTCCCTCGAGGATCTGGGTAATGGGTGAATAATCATGCCACAAGTTCCCGTGGTCGGGAGACCGAGGAGGAGAGGTGTCCCTTTCTTGTTCAGATAGTACCGATGGAGGATATGTAGTTGTTGCGGGTGTCGAAGGAGCAGCTGGTGTTGATGGGCGTGAACCTATCAATGTGGAAGGTGAAGAAGCAGCGGTGGAAGAAGAGGCGTTGATTGTTATTTGTTCAGTTGTCGGAGGCAGAAGAGGAACAGGGTCCAAACTCCTTAGACTGGAAACAACAATGGGGCCAGGAAGAGAGAATCAGCATTCTCTACCAGGTCCATCTCACCCCAAAGTACTTGGGTTTCTTCTACGGTCGAGTTCTGAAGCTCTCCTGGCTTAGCTTCCGATTGAGCTGGCGAAGATACCTTTCTCCTTTGAAGGGGATCCTCTTCATCACTAGCTTTCTCTTCATCGACGAGGACCATTGTGGTCGGCTCAGATGGCATTTCCCTTGCTTTCTTCTCTTAAGCCCGGCCGAGGAGGAGCTTCTTCTCTTCGATTTATTGCTCTCGGGCTGGGGACTCCGAGAAGAGGCACCCACATCGGAGGCACGGGCACAAGATTTGCTTCGGGCAAGGGCAATTTCTAACACCCTTCTGGCCTCATCGGGGTCATCCAAGGTGTCAACCTCGGGGCAGATGACAGAGCCCCTCAGAAGCCCTGTATAAGCAAAAATGAAGTTAGCACTTTATTCATGAAATTTCATGTGTTTGTACAAGGATAAAAGAAATGAGGGATTTGGTTTACCAAGGTTTTTGTCCTTCCACCAGTATTTGGGGGACATCTCCTTCCACCGTCGGGATTCTGGAGTCGTGATTTTCAGAATTTTCTGAACCCACTGGTCCATACCTTGAACCCGTAGTGGTTCCCATCGGGTAGCTGAAGCAAAAGAAAAAAGAAAATCAGCAACAACAAGAAATGTTCTTTTCACGAAGGAAGGAAGTGAATGACCGAAAACTTATGCGATTCCACGACTCAGGAAAGTTGGAGTTGTGGCTGGGATGATGTCCCTAGTAGCAATGATGAAGAATCACTCCATCCATCCTCGGTTCGTCTATGCTGGTGAGGAGAGCGTGGTGGCCACGCTTGCTAAAGTTTATTACTCCTCCACGAAAACTTTTGGGAGAGTAAAGGTTCATTATGTGTGCAAGGGTTAGGGTTCCTGGGTCTCCGTACATAGCTGGCGAAGGTAGGCCACTGTCCGCCATATAGATGGGCCTTCTTGTGCTAAGCAAACCTGATATCGGTGGCAAAACTCCAAAATATTGGGTCGAGCCCTTTACTCGACCCCAGGGAGAATGGACCCAAGGTAAAGGGATATGTATAGACATACATAAACCCCTCATTGGAGAAGGTAACTCACTCAATCATATCCACAACGAGGATTTCAAGATTGGATAACTGCAGTCCTCCTTCACAGTCGGGATACTGGAAGGGCGAATGGAGGAGGGATATCTACTGACTGTCCAATTCCGTGAAGATGCGGAAGGGGCCTTCTCTTGAAAGTCTCTAGCGGTCCTGAGATGATGTGGTATGATGGTGCTAACACTAGGAGGTTCGGAATCGATATCGACCTCTTTGTCCTTGTTTTTCTTCGGGCCTCCCCAGAAGACCAGTGTTGCTGAAGAAAGCAGTGTAACAAGTCATGGTAACAAAAAGTTAGTAAAATTATTGCTGAGAAAATTGAAAGTTATGAAAGGTTTCTAAGCAAATACAGAGAAGAAGAAAGAAAGTTGTAAAAGTGAAGAAGTAAAAATGATGAATATCAGAGAAGTTATAGACGGCGAAAATCATGGTCATGATTAACTCGAAAATCGGCAAAAATATTTGCTGAATCGGTGGGAAACACGTGCTCGGGGTAGTAAATGTGAGAAGACGTGTGTCCTTTCAAGCGTTAGAGACTGTTCAGGAACTTTCCCACCAAGAAAGAAATCTTCACCAACTTTCCTGTAACACAAAGATATGTCACCGGAAAGTAGGGGGGACTATCTGTATGGGGTAAAATTAGTTTATATCGGATGATCGAATAGTAACATGACACATGGAACCGAAGATAGACAAAGGACAAGTCAGGGAACAACCATTACCGGATACAACAAATGTAATCGATATCGGGTAAATCTTGAAGGGAGCTTAATCGGTATGAGAAGGTCAAGGGTTTACCATCGGATAGCATTCAATGAGGGACACTAACATTAAATGAGCGACCGTTGCAGAGAATATTCGCAATCATGGCATATCGTTACGCGTTCATCAATGACTTTTTTATTATTATTTAAGAGGAGTTTGATCCTAAGATCTTGTTTTCCTAGGTATAGTAGCTATAAATAGCAGGCTCAGCAGCCATTGTAAGGACATGAAACTTTCTGCATACAAAAGCTTTATTTTCTACTTTTGCTGTCAATTCAACAACTTTATTTGCACTTTATCGTTATTTTCATTTTTGCTCTCGGAGACACTGCGTCCGGAGCCAGGCTCGTTATCTCCTTCAATTTCAATCGCTAATCTTAACATTTAATCTTGTCTCTTTATTATTTTTTGGGTCAAATCAGTTCACTTGTCTATAAACCACGTAACTAATTTAACTGTACCATTCTGCGCTAAACACATTTGTAATTAATAAAAGTTAATATTGAATTACCAAAAAAAAACTCCAATGTTCCATGAGGCGCACCCACATATTTAAATGTTTAAAAAAAAAATGAAATTGTATGAAATGGGGATAGGCAATGAGAAGATAAAAGTGAAAATTAAACTCACGCTTATTGTGTGAGAGATTTTTACTGAAACTATTTGGCTATAATAAGTCTTAGTCACTCAATTAAATGTTTATTCCTTTTTTATTTTTATTTTTTATGGTTGGTAATTCTCCTTTATGTATTTACTTAGTGCGAATATAATTATGTGCCTAACTAATGAAGGATGGAGTTTGCTACTCCAATTTTGCATTTTACATCTAGTAGACTGATATAGCATAACAAATTAGACTCTTGGTTGGGGGGGGGGGGGGGGAGGTGATTGTTATTTTATCCCTTTTAATATTTGCATGTAAAGTAGACACCAAACCGTTATTTCAGTGATTTGCTGATTTTCGGTATCATATATACACATTGTTACTTGTCCAATGTATGCATGCGTAAAGATTTTAGCCAAAAGGCAGCAATCAGCATAAATTCCTTTTGCCACTGGACTAATGCAACAACATCAACCACTGTACTTCTTATTTAATCTTGTAATGTGTCCCAAAACTTTTGCATCACCTTTGCTAATTTTACTTATTTCTCGTGTTAGAGTCTTCCATATTGATAAGAAAATGGAGTGTCTGTTTACCCATAAAATGAGTAACAATTGAATTTATACGCGGTTTAAAGGATATGTGATTTAATTTAAGACGAATGAACTAAGAACAATAAATAATTGAATTAAAGAAAATCAGAGCGATCGAACCAAATGTAATGGATGATTAAGTCTAGCTTTGCAATGGATGTTTGGAAATCAGTTCCGATCCAGCCTCGAAACGGGCTCGGTTACAACTCAATAAACAAGCAGCTTTATTGCTTTGATATGCGTGCTAACAGTGGTCCTTACAATATAAAAGTATCCCCTTTATATAGCAGGGAATTTCAATCCTAGTCAAGTCTAAGTAAGGTTAAAATCTTTTTCTTCCGGTAAACGTTGATATGCAGTTGATATCAGGCGAGATTTACGCCCACTACAAGAAAAAGCCTTATTAGGGACCAGCATTTAGCGACAAGTTTTAAATATGGTCCCTAAAAGTATACTTATAGGGATGAGAATTTTTTTGTCTTTAAAAGGCAAATTTATTTTCTAAATACACGACCAAACACGACCAGACTTATTCTGGTCTATACAAAAGTTAATATCTGGTCTCTAATAATTGATTTCAGCGTGATATAGCACGCAAAACTGACGAAAAAAAAGTAAAAAAACAAAACGCTCCAAAATTTCAGGGTAATCCCTCCAAATTCACTTTCACGCTTAATCCCTCCGAAATAGTTTGACAAAATCCCTAAACTTCTATCCCTAAGAGGCAAAACTAAAAAGTAGGGTTCCGACAATATTTGCTTAATTTATGTTGCGGAGGCTCGCTGCTAATCTTCATCAAAATTTCTAAGAGGCTCGCTGCTAATCTTCATCAAAATTCACAAGTTGCGCAGAACTCAGAAGCTGGGTTGGTGCGAAAATTCATCTCTTTTAGATTATCCGCCTAATCATTAGTGAGTTCAATTTCTTTTTCTTTAATCAGTTCTGTTTCTTCTTTCTTCTTCGTGCTTGTTTTTCCCAATTGAATCAGAAATTGAAAAAAGGGTTCTACAATTTTTTGTTTCTTTAGTTATTTTCTGCAACATCCGCGCGACTGACGGTGGATAGCAGCAAGCGGCGAACGGCAAGGCAACTGGCGGCGTACGACAAATTTGTGACGGGCCCATCTTCTAGGTTAGTTTCTATCTCTATTTCTCCTTTTCTTATTACCTCTTTGTAATTTATGAGTAAGTTCTGATTGACACTTAATTTGGCCATGGATGACCATTAAAGGTTTAGCCACGAGCTTTTACTTTTTTTACCTTTGCACGATGGACATCAAGGTTCAGCAATGGATGTAATATTCAAGACTACTGGATTTGGCGTTACTCTGTTAGCCTTTGGGTTATTGAGTTCCTGATTTTCCCTTTAAATAGAGTAAAAAAGAAAAGAAAGCAATTTTATTGACCGTTAAGTATGTCTAGTATATAAGCAAGAGGATACAATAATCTGGGAATCATCACTGCAAATTGCATTTCTCAGTAAATATTTTTCCGATGTTTACTGAGACCTTAAGATTTTAGAGCATTTTTTTCCACCCTTTCGACAATATTTGCTTAATTTATGTTGTTATTTTGATTTATGCGTTGATAAAGTTAAATTTTTGAAGTAAAGGGGTAGACCTAAAATCACATAAAATCGTGCAGATTTAGCTAAGAATTTAACATGTAGTGTATTCTCTGTGCTTTTTTATATTGGAATTTGGTATCCTTGATAGGAATTAGAGCTTTTTGTGCCCCTTTTTGGACAATTTTTTATTTGTGGAGTGATAGAGTGTATTTGGAGTAAAGTGATAGAACTAAAAAAGGGCAGCCCGGCGCACTAAGCCCGGTGATCTAAAAAAGAGCAGCCCAGACCATAAAGGTCTATAGTACGCGGTCTTTTTCTGTATTTCTTAAAGGGATAGATGTAAAATCACATGAAATTGTCAAAAGTACCTTCTTTAACATGTATTGTATTCTCTGTGCTTGTTTGTACTGGAGCTTGAACTTTGGTTAGATTTTAGAGCATTTTATTACACCATTTTGGATATCAGCAGAGTAGGTATATAGATTTTAGATTTTTTTGTAAATGATTTTTTAGTTGTCCTTAGGATATGGTTGAACTTCATACTTCAAATATATATAGCTAGTTCTTGATTAAAAAAAAAGTGCCAAATATAGCTAATGTCTCATAAGATAACAATCATTACAGTTTTTTTAACAGTAGAATGATAGTTCGTGACCGTAATATATGTCCGTTGGGAGTTTCATCGTGGGATCGCATTAAGGAAGAAAAGTTAAATCACATGTGGGCAGCTGTTAAGGTAACTGGATGGAATATTCCAATTTCTCCTTTGATTCCTCTTTTCGTTCCATTCTTGGTGCTTCACTATTTTTGTTATTTTCTTATTTTTGGCAATTACACTAAGCATTGAGCTTAGTGTTCAGTATTCTCACTAGCTATTCTGCTTTATTTGAAAGAAATTAAGAAGAAGAAAATAAGAAGAAATGCTCTCCAAATTCCCATATTGAATCAGTATGACTGTATGTAAAACGAAAAAGGAAAATAGGATTATTGAACTTGCAATAAGTTTATTTTGCTGGTAGTTACTATTTTATCCTAGAGGAGAAAGCAGTTTAAGAGAAAACTGAATTAAGGCATGAATTTTCGAACATAAACAAAATATTGACATTCATTTATTCATTGTTTTTCTGTTATTTTGCACAAAGTTGGACAGGTCCGTTAACAAATGTTGACTGCAAAATTGCAGTCAACTCCAAAGAATTTAAAATTTACACGAGTAGTTGTGTTATTCCTGTTGGACTTTAAGCCATTGGGCTTTAAAGTAGAAGAAGTGTGAATTGGAAATGGAGGGAAATAAAATGGAGGGAAATTGAAAATTTGAAGAAGTGAACTTTTGTCTTGCACTTTGTCCCTCATTGGTGAGGGACAACCACATTTGTGTGCTTATATATAGAATCACTTCTTAAAGCTCTTAAAAGGAGTTGAAGAGAATGAACCCTCGCGCCGTCGTCGTCGCTCGGCTTCGGCTTCGGCAAATGATCGATCGATAAGATTATTTTTGGACAAAATTTATTTAATTATTTAATAAGCCAGAACATCTTCCTCTAGGTAACAAAACGTTGGGTTCTAAATGGATTTTCAAGAAGAAAATGAAAGACGATGGTACTATTGACAAATACAAGGCAAGACTTGTTGTCAAAGGATTTAGACAGCGAGAAGGTCTTGACTATTTTGACACATACTCGCCGGTAACAAGAATTACATCCATTCGGATGCTAATAGCGTTAGCCGCCTTGTATGATCTTTAAATCCATCAAATGGATGTAAAAACAGCCTTCTTAAATGGTGATTTAGAGGAAGAAATCTACATGGACCAACCTGAAGAGTGTGTGGTTCCGGGAAAAGAAAAGAAGGTGTGTCGACTTGTTAAGTCTCTTTATGGACTAAAACAAGCACCCAAGCAATGGCATGCGAAATTTGACCAAACAATGTTGTCAAATGGTTTTAAGATTAATGAATGTGATAAATGTGTTTATATTAAGAACGTTCCAAATCATATAGTCATTGTTTGCTTATATGTTGATGATATGTTAATAATGAGAAAAGACATTGCCGACATTCAAGCTGAAATTGGATTTGGCTTTGGATTTGGATTTGGATTTGGATTTGGATTTGTCAAATGATCGATCGATAAGATTATTTTTGGACAAAATTTATTTAATTATTTAATAATTAATTAAATGCCAAATCACTGCTGAAAATACGCCAGAACCCTGCTGAAGGTTCAGAGGGCCTCTCTGACCGCGGTTCTGCCGCGACCGCGGTAGAACCGCGGCAGGCAGCGTATTCTTCTGAAAAGTCAAATTTTCCAGACACCTCTTCTGATAATTGCCTATAAATTCTGAGGCAAGGCTCCATTTTCTACACACGAAAAACACTCCAGAACTTCTTTCTTTCTGAATATACTGCATCCTAATTCGTGTCTCTCTCTCTCTCTCAAATTAGTAAGTGTGATTTTGCTCCGTTCTTTGAGTTCGTTGGTATCCTGCAGTTTGTATTGCCATCGTTGCAGGAAGGTTTATTCCATTTTATCCTGGGAGGATTTAATCCATTACCTTGGCAACGTGTGAGGGGGTTAAAATTCCTTAAGGACACACAAGAATATTGTGGACTCGAAATATTTCTTAAACTCTTCTGTTCCAGTTTCTTTTATTTTTCTAACAGTTTTTTTCTGATTGTTGATTTAACACAGTAACGCTCACAAGCTTAAGGAATTTTAAAACTAACGTTTCTGTGTTGAAACATATATTAAACTGTTATTCTTATTTTGTATACTGTTTTGGAGACTAAAGCCTTCGTGCTTTCTACTCCAATAATTGTTCTGTCCGGTTTAAAGTATATAAAAACTTTACCGGAATAATAAAACGTACGGGCTGTCCGGTTTAAAGTATATAAAAACTTTACCGGAATAATAAACGTACGGGTTTGAAGTATATAAAAACTTCACCATTATTACGTGTTGTATGTTTGGTTTGATATTCAGTTTGAAGATATCAAAACTTCACTGATTTAACAAAGTTCTGTATTGTTTTCAACTTTTCGAAAAATGATGAATGAAAACCAAACTAATGGAAATGTTGCGGGAACGGGTGCTACTGTTAAAAATGTGGCTGCCTCGTCAAGCCATTCAACTCCTGCTCATACTATGGCACCAGCAGAAAAACCCGGAAAATTTTCCGGAATAAAGAAGGCTTCTGCACCAAAGAATTACCCAAGTAAAAAGAAGTTCAAGGGTAATTGCCACAACTGTGGAAAAACTGGGCATAAGGCAGTGGATTGTCGTGCGCCAAAGAATGATAAGAAGAAAAAGGAAAAATCAAGCAAACATGGTTGAAAATGTTAAAGACATGGAGGACTTGTGTGCCATGTTGTCTGAATGCAACTTGGTAGGAAATCCTAAAGAATGGTGGATAGATTCTGGAGCCACCCGCCATGTTTGTGCTAACAAGGAGTTATTTTCTTCTTATGCCCCCGCAGGACCCGACGAGATAATTTTCATGGGAAATTCGTCTACAGCCAAAATTGAAGGAGTTGGCAAGATTGCGTTGAAGATGACGTCGGGAAAAATAGTGACTCTAAACCAAGTCCTTCATGTTCCAGAAATTCGCAAGAATCTTGTGTCTACCTCACTTCTTGTCAAGAATGGATTCAAATGTATTTTTGTTTCTAATAGTGTTGTACTAAGTAAGAATGATATGTATGTAGGAAAAGGTTACCTGAATGAGGGCCTTTTTAAGCTAAATGTAATAGCAGTTCCTATCAATAAAGTTAATGCTTCTTCTTACTTACTTGAGTCAAACACTTTATGGCATTCACGCTTAGGTCACGTCAACTTCAAAACATTGCGAAAAATGATAAATTTAGAAGTATTGCCAAAATTTGATTGCATTAATTCCAAATGTCAAATATGTGTGGAATCAAAGTATGCTAAGCATCCTTATAAGTCCGTTGAAAGGAATTCAAGTCCTTTAGACTTAATTCACACAGATATTTGCGACATGAAGTCAACACCATCTCGCGGTGGGAAAAAGTATTTTATTACTTTTATTGACGATAGCACGAGATATTGCTATGTTTATTTACTTAATAGTAAAGATGAGGCAATTGATGCTTTCAAGCAATACAAGAGTGAAGTTGAAACACAACTAAACAAAAAGATCAAAATGATAAGAAGTGATAGGGGTGGCGAATATGAATCTCCTTTTGAAGAAGTATGTTTGGAAAATGGCATTATTCACCAAACAACTGCCCCTTACTCTCCACAATCTAATGGAATTGCGGAGAGAAAGAATCGAACGTTGAAAGAGATGATGAATGCGTTGTTGATAAGTTCTGGTTTACCACAGAACTTGTGGGGGGAAGCTATACTTACAGCTAACCGAATAATCAACCGTGTACCTCATAGTAAAACACAGTCCATTCCCTATGAAAAATGGAAAGGAAGGAAGCCCAGCTTGAAATACTTCAAAGTGTGGGGGTGTTTAGCTAAGGTACAAGTTCCTAAACCTAAAAGGGTTAAGATAGGTCCAAAAACGGTTGATTGTGTATTTATTGGATATGTAACCAATAGCAAGGCATATCGTTTTCTGGTTCATAAGTCAGAAAATCCTGAGATTCACGTTAATACGATAATAGAATCAGATAATGCTGAATTCTTTGAAACTATTTATCCGTATAAAAAGGAAAGTGAAGTGACCTACCAAAAGTCAAAACGACCTCGGGAGGAAATAACAGATGGTATGCCTAATGAGGAAAATCCGAGAAGAAGTAAACGTCAACGGACATCTACTTCATTCGGTCCAGATTTTCTGACTTTCCTGCTAGAAAATGAGCCTCGTACCTTCAAGGAAGCAATGTCTTCCTCAGAAGCACAATATTGGAAAGAAGCTGTCAATAGTGAAATAGAATCCATATTGAGCAACCATACCTGGGAATTGGTTGATCTTCCTCCAGGTAACAAAACATTGGGTTCTAAATGGATTTTCAAGAAGAAAATGAAAGACGATGGTACTATTGACAAATACAAGGCAAGACTTGTTGTCAAAGGATTTAGACAGCGAGAAGGTCTTGACTATTTTGACACATACTCGCCGGTAACAAGAATTACATCCATTCGGATGCTAATAGCGTTAGCCGCCTTGTATGATCTTCAAATCCATCAAATGGATGTAAAAACAGCCTTCTTAAATGGTGATTTAGAGGAAGAAATTTACATGGACCAACCTGAAGGGTTTGTGGTTCCGGGAAAAGAAAAGAAGGTGTGTCGACTTGTTAAGTCTCTTTATGGACTAAAACAAGCACCCAAGCAATGGCATGCGAAATTTGACCAAACAATGTTGTCAAATGGCTTTAAGATTAATGAATGTGATAAATGTGTTTACATTAAGAACGTTCCAAATCATATAGTCATTGTTTGCTTATATGTTGATGATATGCTAATAATGAGCAAAGACATTGCCGACATTCAAGCTACTAAGCGTATGCTTGCTAGTAAGTTTGATATGAAAGACTTAGGAGTTGCCGATGTAATTCTAGGAATTAAAATCCAGAGGACTCCTCAGGGTCTAGCTTTGTCTCAATCACATTACGTGAAAATGGTACTTGAAAAATTCAAACACTTGGAATTTAGAAGTGCAAGAACTCCAATTGACTTAAATCATCATCTTATAAAGAATAAAGGTGAAAGTACGTCTCAATTGGAGTATGCTCGTGTGTTGGGAAGCTTAATGTACATCATGATCTGTACACGACCTGATATAGCTCGTGCAATAAGTAAACTTAGTCGATTCACAAGTAATCCAAACAAACATCACTGGGTGGCAATGAAACGAGTTCTGGGATATTTGGAATATACCCAAGACTACGCTTTGCACTACAATAAATATCCTGCGGTTATCGAAGGATATAGTGATGCTAATTGGATAACCGGCTCATCAGAAATAAAGTCCACAAGTGGATATGTTTTTACTGTTGGTGGAGGAGCAGTATCTTGGAAGTCTTCCAAACAAACGTGTATCGCTCGCTCTACAATGGAATCAGAGTTTATAGCTTTGGATAAAGCCGGTGAAGAGCTGAATGGCTTCGGAATTTTTTAGAAGACATTCCGTTCTGGCCAAAACCTTTGGCTCCTATTTGCATACATTGCGATAGTGAGGCTGCAATAGGACGGGCAGGGAGCGTTATGTATAACGGAAAGTCTCGACATATACGACGAAGACATAACACCGTTAGACAACTACTTTCTAGTGGAATTATCACTATTGATTATGTAAGATCAAAGGATAATGTGGCGGATCCGCTTACAAAAGGCTTAACTAGAGAGGGAGTTAAGAAATCATCTAAGGGAATGGGACTATGGCCGAGGACAAGTCAACATGGCGGTAACTCTACCTAGAATTTTGGATGTTCCGAGATCTAGGTTCAAGGAGCTCAAACAAAGTTGTGATTGACCGGTTCAACATTGTCAAAATAAAATCTTTGGTCCATTCTCGTGATGAAGACAATGTTCAGTAACAAGGATAGAACTTTACACGTTCTTTAATGATTACCTAAGTTTGATGAGTTATTTATCAAATAGTGTCAATCTAAAGGATTACACGTTTAGGAATCACCTATGTAAGTGTCAAGTGGAAGCCGCTTCAATGAGAATTTTGTAAGGCCAATTCTCTACGCACTTATGAAACCAGGCGGTGTTCATGGCTAAAACGAACACAACAATGAGAACCAAAAGACGGTTAAGGGTTGGTTGTCTGACATATGGTTGTCTAGGTATACACTAAAGTTCGACGGTTCAAAGATATCAAATCTACCGATTGACCGAGTATATCCGACATATGTTCACTACGGAAAGTTCAAAGGGAAACCTACTTATCCAGATGCAATTAATCCTTACTTGCAAAATCACATAGCTTTCATCTATGATCTTTCTTGATACAGCCATTCCCATTCATGTGGGGGATTGTTGGACTTTAAGCCATTGGGCTTTAAAGTAGAAGAAGTGTGAATTGGAAATGGAGGGAAATAAAATGGAGGGAAATTGAAAATTTGAAGAAGTGAACTTTTGTCTTGCACTTTGCCCTCATTGGTGAGGGACAACCACATTTGTGTGCTTATATATAGAATCACTTCTTAAAGCTCTTAAATGGAGTTGAAGAGAATGAACCCTCGCGCCGTCGTCGTCGCTCGCTCGGCTCGGCTTCGGCTTTGGCTTTGGCTTGGATTTGGATTTGGATTTGGATTTGTCAAATGATCGATCGATAAGATTATTTTTGGACAAAATTTATTTAATTATTTAATAATTAATTAAATGCCAAATCACTGCTGAAAATATGCCAGAACCTTGCTGAAGGTTCAGAGGGCCTCTCTGACCACGGTTCTGCCGCGACCGCGGTAGAATCGCGGCAGGCTGATTCAGAGAGCCTCTCTGACCGCGGTTCTGCCGCGACCGCAGTAGAACCGCGGCAGGCAGCGCATTCTTCTGGGAAGTCACCTTTTCCAGACACCTCTTCTGATAATTGCCTATAAATTCTGAGGCAAGGCTCCATTTTCTACACACGAAAAATACTCCAGAACTTCTTTCTTTCTGAATATACTGCATCCTAATTTGCAATCTCTCTCTCTCAAATTCGTAAGTGTGATTTTGCTCCGTTCTTTGAGTTCGTCGGTATCCTGCAGTTTGTATTGCCACAGTTGCAGGAAGGTTTATTCCATTTTATCCTGGGAGGATTTAATCCATTACCTTGGCAACGTGTGATGGGGTTAAAATTCCTTAAGGACACACAAGAAAATTATGGACTCGGAATATTTCTTAAACTCTTCTGTTTTTCCAGTTTCTTTTATTTTTCTAACAGTTTTTTTCTGATTTTTGGTTTAACACAGTAACGCTCACAAGCTTAAGGAATTTTAAAACTAACGTTTCTGTGTTGAAACATATATTAAACTGTTATTCTTATTTTGTATACTGTTTTGGAGACTAAAGCCTTCGTGCTTTCTACTCCAGTAATTGTTCTGTCCGGTTTAAAGTATATAAAAACTTTACCAGAATAATAAAACGTACGGGCTGTCCGGTTTAAAGTATATAAAAACTTTACCGGAATAATAAACGTACGGGTTTGAAGTATATAAAAACTTCACCATTGTTACGTGTTGTATGTTTGGTTTGATATTCAGTTTGAAGATATCAAAACTTCACTGATTTAACAAAGTTCTGTATTGTTTTCTAACTTTTCTAAAAAATAGTATGAATAGAAAACCAAACTAA